>NC_090753.1:32983105-32995605 GCF_036898095.1 Palaemon carinicauda | reverse complement strand
ATTATCACTTATTTGATAAGTGAAAGATTCAGCAGGATATTGAATTAGTTGATAGAACAGATATATTAACTCAAATAAAAAGGAATATTGAACTTCACTACATAAAAATCAAGCCAATTCTTATAATGAATGGAAATAAACTGTTTAGATGTATGATGGCTACTAAAATTTATGACATTTTTACATCAGTTAGTCCAGTATACTGGAGGACACTAAGTTGATAAAATAAATAGGTTAAAGCAAATTAATGAGCTAATGTAGACTAACTCACTCGAACCTGCCATCCGAGAACAGATGAAAAGAGTATTACAACTGTAGATAAGCATGTAGTTTTCATCAATTTTATGAAGACAATAAATTACAATTTAAAGTTAGGTTCATCGTCAGTGATACGGTTGAAGGTACTGATATTGACCTAAGCATTGGATCTCCTAAATGAGAGAAAAGTTCATATTTATGACAATCCAGGGAGTTTCAGGTGACAGAGGTGAGAGGTGGGAAAGGTTAAGTACCTAGACCGTGGCAACAACATCTCAGATTGTGACATTTGATGTTAAAGTATGCCACTTCCTGTGCATATATATTACGACATCAATTAGGTAATCAGACCAAAGGAAGGGCATACCATCATAGGATTTTTTATATTCTATGATATCACAGATGATTTGCAAATCTAAAGTTATTATTATTATTATTAGTAGTAGTAGTAGTAGTAGTACTAGTAGTAGTAGTAGTAGTAGTAGTAGTAGTAGTAGTAGTATAATTATTATCATTACTATTATAGTTTTCATCATCATTATTATTATTATTATTATTATTATTATTATTATTTATATTGGTATTGCTATTAATACTATTACTATTTTAATCATCATTATTATTATTATCAATATCATTACTATTATTATTATTATTATTATTATTATTATTATTATTATTACCTCCCCCAAGGAGGTATTGCGATCTAGTCGGTTTATGTATTTGTATATCTGTAGAAGTTTACCTGTAGACTGGATTACGTAAAAACTTCTTCCTAGATTTTGATGAAATTTCCACCATAGATAAAATTTTGGTCACGGACGACCCCGTTCAATTTTGGCGGATACGGACTCCAAATCCCGATTTGCATTTTTGTGTGTGTCTGTGGACAGAATTACGTTAAAACTACTCGGCGGATTTTGACGAAATTGTCTTCATGGATAACTCTTAAGTCATAGAAGCCTTCATTAAAGTTTGGAAATGATCCTGATCCAGTTCCAGATTCTATTTTATTTAATTGTTTATTAATTTATCATTGTGTTTTTGGAGAGGATTATGTCACTACTACCAGACGGATTTTGACGAAATTTTCACCACAGATAGATCTTAGGTCATGGACAACCCATTTGAATTTTGGAGATGATCCAGATCCGGTTCAGGATTCTAATTTATCTATTTAGTAGCTCATTTGTCTTTGTGTCTGTGTACAGGATTATGTCAAAACTACTCAACAGACTGGGACGAAATTTTCATCACAGATAGATCCTAGGTCATGGACGATTCCTTTAAAGTTTAGAGATGATCCTGATCCGGATTTTAGATGCGAAATTGCCCTTTTCACCATTTTAAAGATTACGTCATAACTACTCAATAGATTTTGAGGAAATTTCACTGCAGATAGATCTTAGGTCAAGAACGACCCTGTCTAATTTTGAGGATGATACGGATCCGGATCCAGAATCTAGTTTATTTATTCATTTGTCTTTGTGTCTGTGGACAGGATTACGTCAAAAGTACTCGACGGATTTTGATGAAATTTTCACTACATGTAGAACTTAGGTCATTAACCTTTGGCGGAGGTCAGGAATCTTTGAGTGTTCTTATTATTATTATTATTATTATTATTATTATTATTATTATTATTATTATTATTATCTAAGCTACAATTATATTTATAAAAAAAAGGTACTATGGGCAAAAGGTTTTCAATAGGGAAAAGCGGGAAGGAAATAAGGAAACAGATAGAATAGTATGCCTGAGTTTACCCTCAAGTGAAAGATCATGGTACAGAGGCTATGGCACTACCCAAGACTGGGTACAATGGTTTAATTTTCGAGTGCAAATTTTGTAGGGTTGTTAACATAGGTAAAGTGCCTCTTCTACCCTTACAAATTAAAAAGTAGCCAGCGACCAATTACAGTGCTGTAGTTACACAGTTAACTATATCGGGCTATTTTTTTAGTACAGATGGAATTCTCTAACTTAATCAACCAATGGTTTGGGTATTAAGTCTTCATTGTTATAAAAAACAACATTGTTTTTTTCTCTCAGTTTCGTAAAAGCTCTTACAAACACCTCCTATCAAATATGTGCAGTTGGTCACAGGAGCTCTCGGCACACCTAGCTCAAAGAAGTTCACCCTTTTACACACTTACTTCACTACAAGTAACCAAGCACATAACGTAGGAATAGATGAAAAGTTGGTGAGCCACGATAAACACAAGTACTCGGCGCTCAGTAAAAGTGTGGTTCGGTGCACTTCTAAAGAGCAATGTGTACCAGGAGTTCCTGTGTGCAACTATATACGTGATTGTCTACTGGTGTGTTGATAAAGAAATACTAATTAAAACACGAATCCACTATTAAAAATATACATATAACATCAAATAAAATATGCATCAAACTCTCTCTGAAATCCATGTTCTACGCTGGAAAAAAAGACCTCAATGGTGAAAAATCCCATCTTATCTTTCTGTATATCAAACAAAATCGTGTGTGAAATCCTACAATTTATAACACGGCAGAGTGACTTAACAGTTTATAATATTGATGAGAAGTGAGATTTATATCTTCCGAATATCTTCCCCGAAAGACATATGTGAAAGGGAAGAGAATAATCTATTTCGTCCATAGGAGAAGAAGGGCTCTTTTCTCAAGGGAAGTCGGGGCACTTATGACGGCGTTCAAACGGTTCAGATCTTCCGATAGAAATATGAAGAAATAAAAGGAACTTTTAAATCTTCGTATAAAAATATGAAGAAAAAGATGGATTTTTTCTTTTCCGAAAGAAATATGAGGATATAATAAAACATTTTCATATTCGGATAGAAATAGAAAAAAAACAATAAATGTAATTTTTGATTATTCAGATAGAATATGAAGATATAATAGAAACTTTTAAATATTTATATAGAAATAGTGGTATTTTTAAATCTTTGGATACAAATAAATAAAACGTTTAAATCTTCGAATATAATTAGGAAGAAATAAATGGAATTCAAAATCTTCGGATAGTGGAACTTTAAACCTCCATAGGCTATAGGAATAGGAAGAAATAAATTGAAATTTAAAATTTTGGATAGAAATAGGGAGAAATAATTGGAAAATTTTACTCTTTGGATAGAAATAAGAAGGGATAAATGGAACTATTAAATCGTAAGATAGACATAGGAAGAAATAAATGGAACTTTTAAATCTTCGAATAGGAATAGGAAAAAATAAATGGAATTCAAAATCTTTGGATAGTGGAACTTTTGAACCTCCATATAGGAATAGGAAGAAATAAATTGAAATTTAACATTTTGGATAGAAATAGGAGGAAATAAATGGAGTATTTTACTCTTTGTATAGAAATAAGAAGAAATAAATGGAACTTTTAAATCGTAAGATAGACATAGGAAGAAATAAATGGAACTTTCAAATCTTTGGATAGAAATATGAAGAAATAAATGAAACATTTTAATCGTCGGATAGAAATATAAAGAAGCAAATAGAACTTTTAAATCTTTCGGTATAATATGGAGTAATAAATGGAATTTTTAAATCTTTGGACATAAATAGGAAGAAATAAATGGTCCTTTAAATCTCCGATTAATAACTAAAGAGAGAGAGAGAGAGAGAGAGAGAGAGAGAGAGAGAGAGAGAGAGAGAGAGAGAGAGAGAGAGAGAGAGAGAGAGAATAGTTTTAACTTTAATTGATAGATGAGGTAAGCATTACACCAATGCCAATAAAAAATCAAATTATATTCTCAGATTTTCAAGGTATCCGAGAGAGAGAGAGAGAGAGAGAGAGAGAGAGAGAGAGAGAGAGAGAGAGAGAGAGAGAGAGATAATAAATTTAAATTTAATCTGTAGATGAAATAAGCATTACACCAATGTCAATGAAAAGTCAAATTGTATTATCAGATTTTCAAGGTATCTCAGACAGAGAGAGAGAGAGAGAGAGAGAGAGAGAGAGAGAGAGAGAGAGAGAGAGAGAGAGAGAGAGACTAACTTCATTTCGTAGTTGAGTAAAGCAATGAACCAATAGAATAAAAATTCCCTTTATATTCCTAAATTTTCCATGCATCCCAAATAGTCCAATTCTCCTTAAAAGGTTTCTTGAAAGTTACTTAACATAACATGGTCTGATATTCGTCACCTTTCCAATTGAGAGCCTCTTTTCATGGAATAACAGCTCACTTTCCCCAGATTCTCAGAGGAAAGTATTTCTACGTTCTCGACTCTGGAAGACAATAGATCAGATCAACAGGTTTGGCACAAATTATTGACTTTTCCTACATTCGGATGATCTATGAACCTTCCGAGAGTTATTGATCATACGGTTGTTTGTTTATTCTGACTGTATTGAGTGAGGAATTTATGAATAATTGAAGAACGATTGATATAATTTCTAAATGATAATAATAATAATAATAATAATAATAATAATAATAATAATAATAATAATAATAATAATAATAATAATAATAATAATAATATTAATAATATTAATAATAATAATAATTTGTATTTTTATTATTATTATTATTATTATTATTATTATTATTATTATTATTATTATTATTATTAGTAGTAGTAGTAGTAGTAGTAGTAGTAGTAGTAGTAGTAGTAGTAGTAGTAGTATATTGATATAAAGATTCCATAAGGAAGTTAATATATGTTCCGAGTTAACGTTGATGTTTTGTAACTCTTACTTTATCATAGCTTGTAAGTGTTTATTGTAAAAGAGAATTTTATACATTGTCGTTCTTCCTTATCCAAATATTCACTGTGGAAGAGAACTTGCCTCCACTTTCCAGATTATCTGTTTTTTCTTATTATAGCTAAGACTGTACACCAGTCTTTTATTTTCTAATCGTAAACTTGTATCGTTTGAATTAAAGAGAATTAATTCCTAACACTTTCTCTTATGATTTATATTATTATCAGACTCATCCTAATATATTGGCCTTCCTCTCTTTGTTACTTTATTTATTTGGTAGTGTGGAACGTTACACATAAACTACAGTACCGATTTTGACCAAACTTGGTAGTCATGCTGCCTATGACTCAAGGATAAAAATGTAAGATTTAATTATAGTAAGCGAAACAAAATAAGAATCATTGAGATGGTAAAGACATACTCTCTACCGAGTGCCCCTCCAGACATCATGAGTTTTAACAGAGCTGAGCAAATTCTTCTTCGTCCGAAATCATTCATCTTTCGCTTCGCATAGATAAGAATCAGTCCCCAAATTCCTTTCAAACCTTACACAGAATCAACTTACCCACAGAAGAAAACACTGAAAAACAATGTCATTAATCAACCGTATGTTATCAAAATACCCTAGGCCCTTCTGGTGATGGCCACAGCTTTCCTCATTCTCTCACCAGCCACTGGGAAGAAAAAGATATTGTGAATGGGTAGGTTTTGGCGGATTCATTTATCATCCTGATGATAGAGATGACTCATACATCAGTCTCTCTCTCTCTCTCTTTCTCTCTCTCTCTCTCTCTCTCTCTCTCTCTCGTGCACACACACACACACACACACACACACACACACACACATATATATATATATATATATATATATATATATATATATATATATATATATATATATATATATATATATATATATATATATATATATACGCAAAAAACTTCCAGCCTCTATTCTGAGATTATGTAAATATCTTCATACACATTAAAAAGTGCCCGTAATTTTCGTCAATTATTTACAGAGTATTATTATTATTATTATTATTATTATTATTTTTATTATTATTATTATTAGCCAAGCTACAACCGTAGTTGGAAAAGCAAGATGCTATAAGCCCAATGGCTCCAACAGGGAAAAATAGCCCAGTGAGGAAAGGAAATAAGGAAATGAATAAATGATGAAAACAAATCAACAATAAATTATTCTAAGAAGCAGTAACAACATCCAAACATATATGTCATCTATAAATTATAAAAAGATTTATGTCAGCCTCTTAAACATAAAAACATTTGTGCAACTTTGAACTTATGAAGTTCTACTGATTCAACTACCCGATTAGGAAGACCATTCCAAAACTTGGTCACACATGGAATAAAACTTCTAGAATACTGTGTAGTATTGAACCTCATGACTGAAAATGCCTGGCTATTAGAATTAAATGCCTGCCTAGTATTACGAAAAAAATGGAAATGCCCAGGAAGATCTGAATTAAGGAAAATGTTATGCAACAGGCATAATGAACTAAGTGTACGATGGTGCAAACTATTAATATTTAGATCATGAACAAGAAATATAATAGACCGTAAGTTCCTGTCCAACAAATTAAGATAAGAATCAGCAGCTGAAGACCAGACAGGAGAACAATACTCAAAACGAGGTAGAATGAAAGAATTAAACACTTTTTCAGAATAGATTGATCACCGAAAATCTTGAAACACTTTCTCAATAAGCCAATTTGTTGTGCAGTTGAAGAAGACACAGACATAATGTGTTTCTCATAAGTACATTTGCTGTCGAGAATCACACCTAAATTTCAAAAGAATCCAACAAGGTTAAAGAAACATTATCAATACTGAGATACGGATGTTGAGGAGCCACTGTCCTTGACCTATTTACAATTATACTTTGAGATTTATTGGGATTTAATTGCATTAATGTTAACTAGATCTCTCAAGTTATTCAGCAACCCCAGATCTACATTCAGGGGATGTAATTCATGCAAAAAGAGTAGCATCATTTGCATATGCAACAAGCTTGTTTTCTAGGCTAAACCACATATCGAGTGTATTTAGTAAAAGTAATGGGCCAAGAACACTACCTTGTGGAATACCAGATATCACATTCCTATACCAACTATGATACCCATCGACTACAACTCTTTGAGATCTATTGCTTAAAAAAAAACAATAATAATGCTAGGAAACATCCCACCCACTACCAACTGTTTGAGTTTGAAGACAAGGGCCTCATGATTTACATGGTCAAAGGCAGCACTAAAGTCAAGGCCAATCTTACGAACTTCCTGACCACAATCAAGGGAGTCCTGTACAGGTTTGGAGATTGTAAGAAGGGCTTCACATGCTCCAAGGCCTTTAAGAAAACCAAATTGCAAACTAGGTAATAGATGATTACCTTCAGCAAACCTATTAAGACGTTTTCCCAAAAAGACATTCAAAACTTTAGATAATAAAGGTTATGGAAATTGCACAGTAATTAGTTGGACTTGTGCTACCACAAACACATCTACATAGAGGAGTAACATTACCAATTCTCCAACAAGTGCTAAAAGCTCCTCTTCATGCTAACTTGCGCAAAATAACATATAATATTGGAGATAAGAAATCTGCTGTCCTTATAAAAACAAAGGAAAAATACCATTTGGGTCCACACCTCCATAAGCATCAAGGTCCATCAACAGAGCTTTAATTTAGTTTAGCCTCAGGAAAACAAGAATGGGGAAGTTCAAGTTTTTCATTACTCTGTTTACTATAAAAAACATCAGCCAAAAGGGTTGCCTTTCCCTTTGGACAGTGAGTGACTGAGCCATCTCGTTCAAGTAAAGAAGGAACTGTTGTATCTACACCAAGAGTGCAGATTTAAGGGTAGACCTCCATTTATGCTCCTGAGTTATACCAGAAAGGTTTTCTTTTATGGTTGAATTGTATTCTTTTTCAGTTGAAGCATAAAATCTCTGAGCAAAAGCTCTAAGCTGAGTATAGTTATTCCAGGTCAAATCTGATCTGTTACCCTTCCAAAGATGATAGACCTCCTCCTTCTCCAATTAAGAACATCTACAATCATCATTGAACCACGGTTTGTCCTTCACACGATACTATAGCACTCGAGAAGGGATACGCCTATAAACTATGTTGACTAAATTCTTATTCAAAGGGACAATAAGATCAACACTCCTTTATAATTGTGACCAATTCAAGCAAAAAGATCATGCAAAATCCAATTCCTGTCTGCTTCACTTATGATTTGCTTACAGCCTGTTTCACAGGCAAAGTCTAAAACTCTTAAGCCATGGCGATATGTAGGAGAGATAGAACTTAACCACTCCCTATGGTCAGCATTGAAATCACCAACAAAGACAAAATAAGCCTAGTTACCTTTGATTATTATTTTTCAGCTTTTTCACAAGAGTTAAAGGATTATGATTGGAATATATTGTTATCTCTTCATTTTGTGGTTGATTCACATAGACCTCGAACTTGTTTATCGGTGTGACTAACGCTAGAAGTTCATTTCTACTGCCGAGTAGGATCACTGACGTTTCTTTAACTTCGATGCCATGAAACAAACATGATGAAGGTTTCCTTCCTCGTCTTCTTGCAAAAAGAAAGCTCCAATTTCGTTATCCGATGCATCCACTTGGATAAGGAATTTTTTGTTGAAATCTGGAGCTCGCAGTATCGGTTTCAAAGTTAATATGGCCTTTATCCTGTTGAAGGATATCTGGCACTCTCTGGTCCGTACAAATTTTCTCATGGGGTTAGTTAGATCTCTCAGGGGAGCGACTAAAGCCAAAAACTTTGGGCAAAAACGTTGGTAGGATCGTGACATCCCTAAAACGCATTGTAATATCTTCCTCATTGTGGGGGGTGATACTTTCCTTATTCCCTCGAAGTTAGCGGCTACCGGGGGGATTCGTCCTCTTCTTACTTTAAATCCCAAGTACTGAGCTGTTGCCTTTCCAAATTCACTCTTCTTCAGGTTAATCATTAGGTATGCTCCTCGCATTTTTTGGAATACCTTCTCCAGTATTCGGAGTTGTTCTTCCCAGGTCGATGAATATACTACAATATCGTCAAGATATACGCCTACTCCTTCTATCGATCCAAGAAGGCCATCCATCACTCGTTGAAAGGTAGCGGGTGCGTTGATTAATCCAAAAGGCAGGACGGTAGATCAACATAATCCAAACAGGGTTATAAAAGCTGATAACAGTTTTGCATTGTCGTCCAAAGGAGTTCGATAGTAGCCCCTGAACAATTCTATCTTGAAGACAAACCTCGTTTGTCCGATATTGTTGAGTAGTTGGTCAATGAATGGCAATGGATAATTATTGGCGAAACTGATCAAATTTAACTTTCGGTAGTCCGTACACATCCTAAAAGTTCCATCCGTTTGTTTTTTTAACAAGTAAGCATGGAGAACTGTAAGGGCTAGAACTTAGTTTTGCTAATCCGTTTTGTAACAAATAGTCAAAATCTTTAAATGGTTGTTCCGTTGTTTTGAGGTGTATCTCATGCTTCGTCAGGTTGGGTCGTTTCAGGACGTCCGAGAGAATTTCAGGGAAACTTCTAATTAATTGGCCATATTCCTTTTGTTGCTCTTGGTCCTGATGAATTATTTTTTTTCTCCAAAATTCCGAAAGATAGACGAATTATACACTTTGCTTACTCATATCCGTCATCACTTTGCTTAGATCCGTCATTGTCTTTCGTGGATGATATGGATTGCGCCATACATAATTGTAAAGCTTTGGTCTCGTTTTCACTCAAGTAGGGTTTCAGTAGGTTGACGTGTACTTTCCTTTATTTTTTCTTTCGTCCAGGGGTTTCAATAAGGTAGGTCAGGTCACTGATCTTCTCTAAAATCTTGAATGGTCCTTGAAACTTGTTGGTGAGTTGGAATCTCCTTATTAGCAGAAAAGTAATACCTGCTGTCCTATCGAAACCTGTCTCTCCTTACCTTTTATATTGAACCTTTTCTTCTTTTTTCCTTGATCTGTCTTGAGGTTTTCTAGAGATAATCTCGTTATCTCACTGATCCTTTTCCTCAAATTCTTGACATATTCTCCATCCGTGTCCTCTTGATCCTTCCTTTTTTCTGCTCTTATTTTAATCAGTCCTCGTACTTCTCGTCCAAATACCATTTCATTCGGGGCTACATCCCATGCTTTCTTGATAAGCATTACATGTATTTAATAACATCAGCGGTAGTCCGATGCCCGATTAATTCTCCGTTTGGTTGCAGAACTTCGTTAACATACTTTTTAATGTTTGATGAAACCTCTCTAATGTCTCTTGGGTATCGGGATGATAACCAGTTGATAGTTGTTTTTTTACATCTAACAGTTTCATTACGTCCTGAAATAATTTCGACGTGAAATTCGTTCTTCGGTCACTTTGAACTATTTCCGTTATACCGAACTTAGTGAAAAAGTCTAGAAACTTCTCAGCTATTATCTTGGCAATGATGTTACTGACGGGAATGGCTTCTGGGTATCGTTAGTGGACCATAAAGGTTATTATATATTCGAGACCTTTTTCCGTCCTTGGTGAAGGGCCTATTATATCGATCATTACCTTGCTGAAGGGTTCTCCTCGCACTTCTAATGGGTGTAAGGAAGCTTTCTTAATGCACTTGTTAGGCTTTCCAATTATTGACATACATGACACGCAAAGCAAAACTGTCTCACGTCCTTATGCATGCCAGGCTAGAAAAAGTGTTTCATTATCTTCTCAGTCATCTTCCTGATACCCATATGTCCCCTCTCATGCACAACGCTGATCAACTGTCTTCTGAACGGTGCGGGAATTAACATCTGTCGATATATCCCCCATTCATCATTTCCAGGGATATTGGCGGGTCTATGCTTCCTCATAAGCAACCCATCCTTAAGATAATAACATGTCGGACACTGCTGTGCCTTCATCTCGTCCACCACACGGTACAATAATCTGTTAACGTTGCATCCTTCTATTGCAATCCTATCATCCTTTTCCTACTCATATGTCCTACTTCTTACATTGAATTTTCTATTTCTTCCCATACCATTTCTTCTTCTTCCTCTTGTCCGCTCGTCTTTCGTTCTTCTTCATTCGGGCCTACTCCGGATTTCTCTTCTTGCATGTCAGCAAGGGAGTCCTCTTCTTCTGAAAACAAATCCTGCAAATTCATTGATCTTTCGATTTATTTTCTTCTTCAGATGCCAATTTCTTCTTCATACTCCTAGTTATCACACAATTAGGAAACAAATACGGGTAGTCCTTCTCGAGTTCATTCGTAGGACTATACTTCAATGGTTTCTCTGTTACAATGGGACAAGGCACGAATGGCGCTCCACCAACCAAATTACCCCAGCAGGCCGTCTACTCCTTCGACAGCCAATGAATCCTTTACAGTAAAGTCGAAATTACCTCTCACCAATTCTCATGACAGTTTCAACTGGCAAATAGGGGTGACCTCCTAACCTCCTATTCCTTAGTCCCCCTGTGAGAGATTGTTCCACCAACGAATGTTCTCCTCATACTACCACACTATGGTTTTAACCTGTGTCGGCCAATATCCTGACCAGGGTTTGCTCACTCCTGTCTATTGCTGCTAACATACATTCATAAATATATGGTTTAAACTCATCCACGCTGTTTTTGGCTCATCCTGTTCGTTGTGTAAACGTTAGCCGGTTTATTTTCCCCTCCATCCTTTCCTGATTGTTTCTTAGTCTTCGTATTCTGTGAAGTCGAATTATCCTTAATAACTTTGGTAACTGCTTTCGGTTGGTTTGACCAACATTCCTTACTGACATGGCTTCTCTTCCCACACTTCAAACAGACAATATCAATCTTTTGCACGTCTTTCATGATACTTGATGGTGGAAGATTCGATGTTTGTTGATGTGGTACTATCACATTCTGCTCAGGAACAGTACCAGTACTACTTCCGTTTAAAATGTGAAACTTGTCCCCATAGTTATATCCGAAATGGTTTCCATGATTCGGTGAATACTTGACACTTGGTCGGAACGATGGTTGAAACTTCATGCCCGAGAAGGGTTTACGACTGATAATATTGTAATCTTCACTCAGCGAAACGGCTTTATCGAGTTTCTTCACCCCTCTCTCTCTCTCTCTCTCTCTCTCTCTCTCTCTCTCACAAGTACGGTCAATTGTGTTCAGGAACTCCTCGTAGATACTGCTCTGGTTTTATCAATTCTTCTAAATCCGCTTTCTCCTTTAAGTTAGCATCCTCTGGCCATCTCTTAAAACATTGTCGTACCTTACAAATGTAATCAAGGAAAGTAATTTTCTCATCTTTTTTCAAACTCCGCAACCTTTCATTAATATTCAGGGGTCATCTGATACACTTGCAGCACGCTCCTCTTTCCTGCTTGATACTTCATCCACTGGTCCTGAAATTTGGATAAGTATGCACTGCTGCCCTTCCCAAAGAGCACACTCTGCAAGAACACAGACCATTTATCTTCTGGCTATTTCCACGTCGCTGTGACCGTTTCAAAATGATT
>NC_090753.1:32973105-32975605 GCF_036898095.1 Palaemon carinicauda | reverse complement strand
ATATAGTAAACAGAGTTTTGTTGATATGATTTTGATCACTATCACGTAATCCTTGAAAAAATTAACACTGTTCAACGAATTATTGATCAGTTTCTTAATAAAAAAGAGTATCGAACAACAAGAACAACAGACGAATCAGCTGTTGGCTCTGACAATTCACAGCAACCTACGTACACAAGAAAATATATTGAATATAAATATTGGTGACTGTAACAATTAAGTTTATTTAACTTTTTATAACTTAATTTGTTATCTAACCTTACAAAATATTTTTATTCTATACTACCTTAGAGCAAACCACATTCACAAGCAAGAGCTGTGATATGTAAACACACTAAATTGTAAACATACAGTTACAAAAATGGATGTACATTTATTGGTAAAATTACATTACATTTCTGGGTACTATATTGGAAACTAAAATTAATTTGCCTGTAAGCTTATAAAGACTCCTCTCTCTCTCTCTCTCTCTCTCTCTCTCTCTCTCTCTCTCTCTCTCTTAGACGGAAAATTTAACTTGCGTAACATCGGATATTTTGTGTTAACATAATATATCTCATTAAATTTGAACTGGTGTAGATTCAAAATAAGGTTACCAAAACTCCCGTTAACGGGGAGTTAACCGCATATATATATATATATATATAATATATATATATATATATATAGATAGATAGATAGATAGATATATATATATATATATATATACATATATATATATATATATATATGTATATATATATATATATATATGTATATATATACATATGAATATATATATATATATATGTGTGTGTGTGTGTGTGTGTGTTTGTGTATATATATATATATATATATATATTTGTAAATATATATATTATTATATTATGGTGTTGTGTTCTGGGAACCTTTCGAGTTCCAAACTCACCTGTTTGTTTTTACATAAATCTGTTATAATTAATAATACCCGAACTCGAGAAAATTATATAAATGCCAGACAGCAATATATAAAAACCCTGAATATCTAAGGTCTCTTAAGTACACTCAAAACGAAACAGGGTAATTATCATTATGAACTACTTTGTTCAAACAACCTCTTACTTTGACTCTTTAATGGGGATAGGAGTAAGTACTAATAAACACTGGTGATTGAATTAATATACTCATTACAAAAAATAAATATATTCTATTCTGAGATAAGGAAAGGTAAGCACGGCGACCTTTTCTAAAGAGTATACTCTGCGATAACATAGACCATTTATCTTTCGGCCATTGCATCATCGATGTGACTGTTTCAAAATGGTCGAAGAATTCGTCTGGAGCCTTTCGTGTGAACTTTAGAATTAACCTCTGGGCATTCGTCACATTAAACACAGGAAAATTCATAGCAGAGCTTATCTCTGTCTGCGTTGACGACTTTGCACAAACAGTTCCAATTCCCTTGATTGTTTTGCGACCTCTTTGTTTCTTCCCCTTATTTTTCTACTTGCTCTGCCTCTCTTTCTTCCTGTCTTGCTTCCATTTCCTTCACATGTCGTGCTTCTTCTATCTCTTTTTCTTCTTGTATTGCTTCTCTTTCCATCTCTCTTGCCATCATCTTAAACTTGATCAAATTTTCCTGTGCTGTAATTCGTCCAATCTCAGCCTAAACATCCTTTTCGGCTTTCATGCCTTCAGTTTTAGGGTCAACAGTTCCTTGCTTTGCTACAAATTATTATTCAGCCTCCTCCAACAGTTCAGGAGCTGCTACAATATCTTGTTTCGACAATTCCCCCGAGTTTATCAATGATTCCAAGCTAGACACTTAATTTAGGCTTTAATCCATCCACTCGTTGCATGGCAGCCACATACCATTACATTAGAGAGCCACTAAGCTTTAGTTACATTAGCTTTTGACTATTTTTGAACTTATGGGTTTTTCAAAAACTTTTGGATATCAAACTGTGCCATCTTGTACTTTAAAATAAATTTTATACCTCTTTGAAAAATATATAAACCATACAAATACACAAAACCTATCAACACTGGTTAAACCTTTCATCAAAACATGACCCTGTTATCACTAGTATTTAAAACAGATTCACTCGATCCCAAAATCGGGGCATCAAAAACTATATTATATTATGGTCCGTGGTTTGGAACCTAAATATAATATCACATATATTACGGATGGCAAGCTACACAACCTCTCGAGTTCCAACTCACAGTTTGTTTTTACATAAATCTGTTATATTTAACAATACCAGAACTCTGAGAGAATTATATAACTCCCAGACAGCAATATATAAAAACACTGAATATCCAAAAGGACACTCAAAACAAAACTGGGTAATTATTATTACGAACTACTCGATTAAAAAAAACCTCTTACTTCGATTCTTTTAACAGGAATATGAGTGAGTGCTGAAATGAACACTGGTGATTGGAATAAAATACACTTTACAAAAATATATATACTCCCTGAAAGTTACAAACCTTTGGAAGAACTTATATAAAAAAATAAAAATTGCTCGAAATATTC
>NC_090753.1:32965605-32968105 GCF_036898095.1 Palaemon carinicauda | reverse complement strand
ATGTATATATATATATATATATATACATATATATATATATATAAATATATATATATATGTGTGTGTGTGTGTGTGTGCGCGTGTGTGTGTGTGTGTGTGTGTGGGTGGGTGTGGGTCTGTGTGTGTGTGTGCTATTGAGTGTATATCTTCTATTTTGCCTTCAAAATAAGGTTTTTATATTACCTTCTTTTTTTCGTTTACTGTACGGATTCCATTACTCTAGCTGCCTAATTTTCAAGTATGTTTCTTCTGGCGTCTTTTATTTTGTCTTAAAACCAATTTAACAAAACCTGTAGATATCCTCAATTATAGTTTTTGTTTTACTATTTTATTGAGAGAATTAAAAATCTAACACAGAATTCGCTGGACTGGAGATTCAATCACCTAGTAAAGGTGAACTAAAAATGTAGTTTCGAAGACCATAGAGTTTTAATATATATTGTTCATCACTTTTTAACTATTGTACAAGAGATGGACATTATATATCGCATGTAAACATCACTAGTGATGCCTTTTTAGTTGGAATGAAAGGAAGGAAAAGGAAATTTGGAAAAGTAAATTCAGTCTTGAACATAGTTGAATATCCTCAAATACAGATAGTTCTTAGTTTCCAACTTCTTTTAGAGCCTCTGGTGGCATGGTTTGTTTCATCACCAGGAGTGCTTTGGCTCTGTAATGGCTATTGAAGAAGCTGAAAAAAAGATGGCAAGTTTATTTGTTTTTTTAAATAGTATTTATGTGTATTAACTCCGCCCTCCAATTTCACAATAACCATTCAGTTAATCTGCCAACTATGGAATATTGTTTAAGATCATTCCTTATTTTCACAGGGTAGTTTCAGAAGAGATATATTTTTCACCAGAGGCTTTTTTTGTTGTTGTTGTAATAAAAATCTTCTTCCATACAGTGATTTCTGGGAGACCATAAAGATTTTTTAGCTTACTTGGGGATATAATAAAAAAAAAAAAAGGATTTTTACGATTATAAATTACCGTTTGTTTTCTTTTTTCACGTTTAATGAAACGAGGAAAGATTTTTTTTTTTTTTTTAACTTCAGCTTGATAAGATTTACAGAAAAATAAGTTCAGGATATATTTTCTGACATATATTTAATAAGTAACTTGAATCCAAATATGTTACCATCAGAAAAAAAAAATGCATTAACCTTTATGTCTTTGAAGATGTTCGTTAAAAAGTATAATTCCTGGCATTCAAGAAGACACATCTTTTACAGACAATAATTTACAAACACACCTACCAAAAAAATAAACACACACACACACACACACACATATATATATATATATATATATATATAATGAGACACCAAAAAAGAAACGTATGTCCACTCATTGGAATATACAGATGTGAAGATTTAGAAAGTTGCGTGAATCTACAAGGTCATATGTTAGGAACATAAGAGAGAGAGAGAGAGAGAGAGAGAGAGAGAGAGAGAGAGAGAGAGATTATCAAAACAAATCAAGACTTATTTATATTCTAGTTTTAAATTGTTATTGAAATTAAATGCTGCATGGTTGTGCCTCCCACTCTCCACTGTATCAAACTACTATCATCTAATCTAGATACATGGTTAAGAGCTGCAGCACTTAGCTCAGGTCTAGTAGGCATGTGGGTAGGTTCCAACCTACTGTTCATCAGTTCTCCGGGTGGTAAAAGGGAGTGAGGCTAAAAGACTCATTCCTAACGATTTGCATCCCTCTCCTAAGGGAATAATAGCTTGTGATAAATATATGGGAGGGGGAGGGAAAGTTATGATAAATAAAAAAATTTAGTCAACCATACAAGATCATTTTGCATAAATACTTCAATCACTCATGAATGACAGAAGCGAGGGTTAGGGACAGTGCCCTAGACACTGGCCATATATGCATGTGATTAGGACCCAAATTCCCCTCTCCACTTATGCTAAGACTAGGGAAGGCTAGGCAATGGCTGCAGATGACTCAGCAGGTAGACCTCTAGGCTATCCCAAACTCACCATCATTACTTAATGATAATGGTGAGACTGCAGACACTACAAGCAACTATCGAGCTTGAATGGTCTCAAACCCTAGCCCAGTAAATTCCTAGTCATACATAAATTCCTAGTCATACATATATATATATATATATATATAAATATATATATGTATAAAAATATATATGTATATATATATATATACATATATATATATACATAAATATATATGTATAGATATATATATATATATATATATGTATATATTATATGAATATATATATATATATATATATATATGTATACTTATATATAGATATATATATATATATATATATGTATATATATATATATATATATATATTTATACATATACATATATATATATATACATATATATATGGATAAATATCAACACAAAATCATGTTCAAATAGAAATAAATTTCTACCTCATACTTGGGATCGAACGCTAGCCCCTTCTAATGAAAGGCCTGGCATTTCATTAGAAGGGGCTAGCGTTC
>NC_090753.1:32957773-32962773 GCF_036898095.1 Palaemon carinicauda | reverse complement strand
ATTACCTTACAGCCATTCTTTGAAAGCAAACCCTTACCAACATCAACTGACACATGGTGCAACCTCAAAAAAATCTATTCCCATCAAAAAACAACTAGGCATTTCATTCTCTCCCATTACAATAAAATTATGTTCAACTTCCATACTCCCTAGTTTCACCTTCAACCTCACTTCTTCCCAAACAAGTAAACTTCCCTGACCTATTCCATGAATTCTACACTCGTACACTGTCTTTTCACTTCCCAATTGTACCTCTCAATTTCCCTGATAACCGACTCATTTACTAATGACACTTGAGCACCCGTATCAATTAAACTACAATATTCATTCTCATTTATATTCACATATGTCATCATCCTTCCTTTTACACCATGCATACATACATTTACTCTCCTTTCAATTCTGTCACTCACTTCACCAATATGTTCATCATCATGTTCACTGTCCTCTATACCCCCATATCTTAGATTAAGGTCACTTGCACCATTATCCTTCTCACTCAACAATTTGCAACATTCCTCCTTACATTGAATCCTCAAATATATTCCCTATCATTCTCCTTACATGCCCTATATTCCATCGGTCGATTCCATCCAAAATACAAATACACAGTTACACCATACAACATACTTACCACCATTAATATCTTTGATAATACTTCCCCTTCTAGTACACTACTCTCCTCCTCATATACCATTTCTTTTGACACTTCATTCATCACCCTTCTTTTAAGCTCGCTTACGCTACCTGGTATTTCCGTATTTAACCCCTCTTGTACCAACTTACTTAAACCCATTAGGATACACTTATATACCATATCTTCCCCTTCACAACTCTGCTCCACAACTAAACCTTCAGGCAACCTTTCAGAATTCTGATTACTCTCTTTATCTTCCATCCTCCCATGCATCCTCGACATCGCATCTGCTATCACATTCTTATTTCCCGGTACATATTCTAACCTAAAATCAAATTCATTCAAATCCTCTATGGTCCTAGCAACCCTTGCATTCACACACTCTTTCCTTATCATGTACACTAGGGGCTGATGGTCAGTACGCACAATGAATTTTACACCATACAAAAATACTTTCAATGCTTTCACACAAAATCGTATTGCAGCCAATTCCCTGTCAATCGTCGAATACTTCCGCTCAGCTTATTAAATGCTTTACTAACATACGCTATTACTCTCAATTGCTCTTCTCCATTTACTCTCTGCATTTGAACCAAACAACCACCATACTAACCCCACTCGCATCCGTATACAACTCTAGCATATTCGCATTTTCACTGTAGTCCGGAAATGCCAAAGTGACGTCTTTAGCGGCCTCTTCCTTCAACCTTTCAAACGCTTCTATCATCCGATCATCCCATTTTAATTTTGTACTATTCCTTTTACCCGTCCATTCATTCAAAGGCTTCCCTATACCTGAACAATCTCTAACAAACTTGCGACCAAACTCAACCAAACCAAGAAAACCTCGCAACTCACGCACAGTCCGGGGACGTGGAAATTCTCGCACCTTATTCACAAACTTGTCACTCTTCCTTATACCAGATTCACCCACTACATGCCCAAGAAATTCCACCTCCCTGGACAACCATGTACACTTCTCAAGCTTAATTTTCACACCAACTTCAATTAACCGCCTCAACACTGCCTCAAGCAACCGCATATGTTCCTCAACAGTCTCGCTCGCAATCAGAATATCATCTATAAAAACAGTCACCTTCTGTCGATCAAAACCAGCCAATACAACATTCATCGCTCTTTGGAAGGCAGCAGGCGCATTAGCAAGACCAAAACTCAACCTTTTAAATTGAAAGTGACAATTCGTACTTGAAAATGCGGTAATGGGCCTGCTCCCCTCTGCTAGAGGCATCTGATAATAGCCCCGTACCAAATCTAATTTAGTAAAAACTTTCATTCCATGCATCTTATAAACACAATCAGACACCACATTCATTGGAAAAACGTTCTTTAACAGTCACCTCAATTCACCTTCCTATAATCAATACACATACGTAAACTTCCATCAGGCTTTCGTACAGGGACAATAGGCTATTCCAGGCACTCTCACTCCTTTCTATTACACCCATACGCTCTAATTCCTGACACTGCTCCTCTATCTCCTTGGCAATAGGCGGAAAAAAATGCCTGGGACGCTGATATATGGGGGTATCTTCACTGAGAACTATTTTAAATTCTGGCAGGTCTGACCCCCCACAATCATCGTCACCGAGACTCACAACTCTCCGCTTATCCCATAACATCTTAAGCAATCGTTCCTTTTCGACCTCACTTATACTCTCATCTAACTTAATTCTTCCTTTCAATGTATCGTAATCCCAATCAACATCGCTCTTTACCTTACCAGACATCACCTGTCTCGCCTTAACATATCTTCCATCCTCTACATTAATCAGTGTATACATACATCCCATGCAATCACCCTCACGTATTCCGCGTACTCTCTTCCTCCTAACACTCGGCAACAACCTTACATACACCTGAGGTTCCTGCATATTCATAACACCATCATATATATACGTACTCGTTTTCACCAAATTACCTGCTTCCATACCTTCCACTACATATTCATCCTCGTCACTATTTGAAATTCCCAGACTGCTCGGGCCATGCAACTTTCACACTAATAACCTCACCTTTCTTACCCGATAACTTTACACTTTCCTTTGCTACCAACGGCACTCCCTTCCACACCTTCGTACTCACTCTGCCGTCTTCCTTTAAATAAAATTCCCCACAAATATTACCTTCAACCTTTATTTCAATCATATTCACACTTGGATGTACAATCATACCACATTTTTTCAGAAATTTATACCCAAGCAGTACGTCATATTTCTCATTCGCTCCCTCGACCACGTAAAAAATCATTATCCTCCATCATCAGCCCTCCAATCATAACATTTTCCCGCAACTTCCCTTGCACAGGCATACGCAAATTACCAATACCTTTTACTTCACCCTTACATCCCTTAAATTCACAAACCTCTTTTACCTTATCATATGCATTCCTAAACATTAAATTGACACCACAACCAGTATCAATCAAACCAACCAACTCTACACCATTAAAAATCATTTTCACACTCATGCAATCATGTGCTCTTTCTCCCATCACATCTTCATGCAATAAACCCTCACGAACATGCATCACATTCACTCCCCACACACACGAGGACTCACCCAGCTGAACCCTCTGATTAATTAGTTTCCCGAACATCCTGGCTGACTTGATCCCTTCTTTCTACAAACCCTAGCTACATGCCCATCTGCACACATTCAGTACACTTTCCCCGCGGCTCCTTGCACATTCTAGCATAATGACCATCCTTACCACAATTACCACAAATTACATTCATACGATTATTACGGCATCCACTCGCTATGTGTCCAGTCATACCACACCGATAACACTTAACCACTTTCTCTTTCTTACAGTCGCTAATACGATGCCCTGTCTCTCCACACCCGAAACATGCTCCTAATGCCCATCTACACTCGTTCTTTTTATGTCCTACCTTCCCACACCTATAACACCTCTCTTCACAGATACCACTACCTAACCTAACTTGCTGCGTACTAGCACTTCTATCTCTCCAAACTTGATTTCCCTGTCTAAACCCGTCATTTCTCGGCATGGGTATTCCTACATTACTCACCCTAACTCTTCTATCTATTACACTATCAGCTGCCCTCATTGGCCCTCTCATAACAGCATCTCTAAAACTACCAAATTCTGGTACACATTCCTCCATTCCAGTTCTTACACTCACAGATTTACTTTCTTTCATACACCTATCCAACTCGTAATCCTCAACTATCTCTAAAATATCATCCCAAGTCAATCTCTCTCTAGTCCACCTCATTTTCTCCTTCCGTTTCAAATTAATAAACTCACACACACTCTCTGGTACTGTACCCAAAAACTTCTTCATTAGTTCCTTATTTTCATTTATTCCTTCGTCCCCATACTTCTTTCTAGCCAATGTTTCTAACCGACATACATACATCGAGATTGCTTCACCCACCTTCATTCGTGCTTCATCAAAATAATTTTTTCGCTTATACCTAACACTACCTTTCATACGTTTTACCTGTTCAATTATCCTATTCTTTACACTTTCATACTCAACCTCTCCTACACTCATTATCACCCCATACATCGTCAACAAATATCCTGACAAAAATTCTCCCAACTCCCTAGCCCAAACTCTCTTACTATCCCCATACTTAGCCTGACAAAACTTTTCATATTCCCTAAAGAAGTCATATACATCCCTACTGCTATGTTCATTAAACCTTTCACACCTAGGTACCTCTCTCATAAACACTGTCTTACAAACTTCCTCTACTTCATTCTCACTACTATCTTCACTGTCTACTCCCTTCTTGTTGCCTTCTTCATTTGAATACAATGAATCTAATTCTACACTCAAAGTCCTATCTTTAACTATTCCCTTCTTAACCTTTTTCTTACTTACCACCTTCACCCAATCATGATCATCCTCACTCACACCCTGACCTTTCTTCTTTTCTTTCTTCACATTATCTTTACCTTTCTTCTCCTTCTTCCTATCACCCTTCGTTCCAATCTTACTATGTCTAGGCCCTTTACTTTCAATATCACTATCACTACCTTCCCCATTATCACTTACCCTATCCTCTTCCACCATCAACCCGTTACCAGAAGCAGAAGCCACTCCTCCGACTGCACCTTCACCCATGACTGTTTTCATCATCCCCATTACTTGCCCTATCATAGCTTCCATTCGTTTCTCATTTTCTCGCATCCTCATCTCAACACCCTCTTCCACTCTCTCTACAGTTCCCTGAAGTTCCCTAAGTTTCCTTTGCATCTCCTCATTCTCACTACTTAACCTCGCGTTCTCCAACAACAACCTCTCCTCTCGCTCATTAGACAACCGCAATTCCTCCTTTAAAATATGCAACTGTTCTTCCATTAACT
>NC_090753.1:32947773-32952773 GCF_036898095.1 Palaemon carinicauda | reverse complement strand
ATTAGGATTTGCAAAGACTTAAATATTCATGAATCTAACCATTAAGATTTCCAGAGACTTGAATATTCATGAATCAAAGCATTAGGATTTCCAAGTACTTAAATAATCATGAATGCGAGCATTACGATTTCCAAAGACCTAAATATTCATGAATCTAACCATCTAGATTTCCTAAGACTTAGATATTTATGAATCTAAGCATTAGGATTTCCAAAGACTTAAATACTCATGAATCTAGTCATTAGGATTTCCCGAGACTTGAATATTCATGAATCTAGTCATTAGGATTTCCAAAGACTTAAATATTCATGAATCTAGTCATTAGGATTTCCAAAGACTTAAATATTCATGAAACTATGCATCAGGAATTTTATTCTGAAAGCTTGAATATCTATGAATCTAAGCAAAGGAATTTCCAAAGACTAATATTTATGAATCTTAACATTAGGATTTCCAATAACTTAAATATTGATGAATCTAACTAAGCATTTTGATTTCCAAAGTCTTAAATGTTAATGAAACTAGGCATCAGGATTTATATTGTAAAGAGTAAAATATCCAAGAATTTAAGCATTAGGATTTCTAAAGACTTAAATATTCGTGAATCTAAGCATTATGGCTTCCAAAGACTTAGATATTCCAGAAACTAAGAATAAGTAATTATATTACAAATACTTAAATAGCCATGAATCTGCCCATAAGAATTTATAAAGAGTTGAATATTAATGAAACTAACCATGGGGAATTATAATGTAAATTTTTAAATATTTATGAATCCAACCGTTATGATTTTCAAAGACCTAAATATTCATAAATCTAAGCGATAAGATTTCCTAAGACTAAAATATTCATGAATCTAAGAATTAGTATTTCCAGAGACTTAAATATTCATGAAAATAAGCAACAGGAATTAGATTATAAAAACTTATATATTCATGAATCTAAGCATTAGGATTTCCAAACACTCGAATATTCATGAATCTTAGGTTTAACATTTCTAAAGACTTAGATATCCAAGAATCTAAGCATCAGGATTTCTACGGACTTAAATATTCATTTATCTAACCATTATGATTTCCAAAGAATTAAAATTGATGAATATAAGTATTATGATTTTCAAAGATTTGAATATAATCATGAATGTTAGCATTATGATTTCCAAAGACTTAAAAATTCCTTCATATACGCATTATTATTTCCAAAGACTTAAAATTTATGAATTTAAGTATTATATTTTCCAAAGGCTTAAATATTCATGACTGTAAGCATTAGGATTTCCAAGGACCTAAATATTCATGAATAAAATCATCAGAAATTCTAACAATTACCATGAAATAACATTAAATAAAATCACAACGTTGATGGTCATCACAGGATTTGTAGTAGCATAGACAAATTTTCCAAGAAGGGTAAAAGAATCAATTATATATTAACAACAGTAAGTTATAATGTGTTCAACATTTTGTTAAATTATCTTGCAGCAAATCATTTTGCTTGTTTCCTAGATCCTATCAAATCACCTATAGCCATATTAATTTGCAAACTCTATCTCTATCTATATTTATTCATTAAAATAATGGTGGTGATCTCGCTTATAATCCTTTCAGGGTCTTTATGTATAATTCCCTATATACCCTTTTAATATATTATACAGAATAAGCATATCGCCATGATCAGCAAAAGAGTTCTAGTCAAGCCACCCATACTAGGTTGGTATGCTGGGAGCAGCCACACTAAGGTCTACCACCGTCACCAATAAGCAGTTGCCAACGTGGTGATAAAAACTGATCAAACCCCAGACATAGATTAATATGTTAGACGCCCTTATCATACAGTCGACTAGAAACAGCAGCAATACTTGATATGCCATAAGGGCTTCAAATTATTTTATACTTTATGTATGTATGTATGTATGTATGTATGTATGTATGTATGAATGTATGTATATATATATTATATATATATATATATATATATATATATATATATATATATATATATATATATATTATATATATATATATATATATATATGCATGTATGTATATATGGACGTACGTATGAATGTATATATATATATATATATATATATATATATATATATATATATATATATATATATATATATATATATATATATATTCTTATGAAGCTGGTCTATTGGTTAGTAATTATAATAGTTTATTCATGTATTATAATTATGTTTTTATATATTAGTGAGGTTTGATATATTCCAATATATGGGTTTGTTGGATTTTTGGGGGTATTTTATAAACTACATATTTATAGAGAGCTAACATTAAAAAAAATGCAAAAATCAATGTTGGCAGAATTTTTGGGGTCATTTTAGCGGTCATTTTGGATTCCAAATATGGCGACCACAACATCTTATTTTTTTTTCTTATTTGCTAGCTAATTTTTTTTTTTTTAACTGTACTGATTACGATGAGTTATGACCAAAATATACAAGTTTGATTTTCTATTTCTTTACAGATATAACTTGAGTTGTATTGAGCACTTTGCCTCATCTGAGCAATTCATGTGAAGAAGTAAAGGATGGCTGATCCAATTATTTGGAGACTGTGTATACTTTGTTAATGTAGTCACAAACAAATAGTCCTTTGGTACTAAATCCACAACTAGGTTCTCATGTGACATTCTTGAAGGCAGTCAAAGAAAGAGCCACTTGCAATGATGAAGAGTGTGTGGAAATACACTGAAGATTCAAAGATGTTACCAGAGATATATTGTGTGCGCTGGGTGCAATATGGAAGCGAAGCTGGTATCAGGAGGGAACAAAAAAGAGTCGGATCGAGAGGGCCAAGGAATGCAATGAACAAGCTGTGAGTGCAGCTACAGCCACCAAGTAGCGTGGGAGAAAAAGAGAGAGTGAAGACACTGAACAGCCATCTGAGCAGGCGGCTAGGTTCATAAGAGCCAAGACAGCTCTCCTGGAGAAGGATTTGTGCTTTTTCAGCCAAGAAGACATAGGGAAGCAGATCCTCAGGGTTTGTACGTCATAGACAGGGAAACAACTAAGGTTAGCTGTGGATTCCAGCCCTATTAACAAGACTGAATACTTCTATCTCTCCTGCAGATGCGCATGCTATTGGTGTTCCTTACCATAAAGGATGCTGGAGAAGCAACGTGTTTCATTCCTTAAGAGAAGTGTCAAACCGAAGTGGTCCATACTTCAAGCAGCAAGCATGGTTGAAATAACAAACTTGGTTGAAGACACGACAAAAGTCTGTAATCTCAATGGGAGACGTAGAGACAGCCTACAAGAACATGCTTGGGGATGTCATGGCACAACATTGCCCCACCTTCAGTCGAAAATAGTTATAAGAATATATTATGTGACATCAGTACTGTAAAAAGATCGTAGGAAATATGCAGTGCTATACAACCCAACAGCCTATAAAGAAGACAATTTTCATTCAATGATAATGGATTCTGGCAACATGGAAAGTATGAAAACAGTCTTCAAGGCAGCCCAGATCATTCACCATAGTATTGTTGTCTGCTTCAACAAGGAAAGTGTCACAGATAATGATGACATCCCGGTATCAAGTGATAAAACATGTGTTCCAGCTGAATTGTACAGCCTGATGAGATGGGCTCTGACTGGGCCTGTGGAACACCTACAACTGAAGCAAGAACAGGGATCACAGAACCGGTTAGCACCAACTATGAGCCAAAATATAATTTTTGGGTTGAAGACAGACAGGCAGGTCCAGTACAAGCCTTCAGGGTCAGGAAAGTGATACAACATGTGTCCCACCTGAATTGTACAGCCTGGTGAGATGGGTTCTAACTGGGCCTAGGGAACACCTAGCAACTGAAGCAAGAACAGGGATCACAGAACCGGTTAGCACTAACTATGAGCCAAAACATGATGTTTGGGTTGAAGACAGACAGGCAGGTCCTGTACAAGCCTTCAGGGTCAGGCACCTTTAGGCAGCACAGAACAAAAGAGAATGCCCAATTGGTCCGACTAGTACTTTCACTTCACAGTGACACCAGGAGTAAGAAGTTGTTGGAGCTGTTCAACAGTCAAGGATTGTGGGTGTCTCATGGACATATACTACAACTGCAGACTGACCTGGCCAATGCTGTCGTGGAAAACACCAAGAATTTGGGGGTCTTTATGTACCTCCCTTCCTCCAGAAAGGTTCGTTTGTGTTCTTAGCAGCAGACAATTCTGACTTCACGGAGGACACCCCAGATGGCAATTGTACTACACGTGGTACCATAGTGGCGGTCTATCAAAAACGTGAGGCACTTGGAGAGGCAGTTGCACCATCACTCAGTATCAAGTATACTAGTAGTCAAACAGTTCAGCCATACCATGTACAAATTGAACACTGCGAAAGGCCCATCAAGTACAAGAGACTGGCCACACTATATTTCGGATATGAAAGATCTCAAGACAACCACCCAACACCTGGTCGGATCTTGCCAGTGGCAATGTGTCTGTCATCAGAAGTGAAATTCCATTTGTCTCTGTAGGTGCTGACCATGCCTGTGAACACATCAACAGATAAATGAAGGTTCACTCTGGATTGACAGGAATCTCAAACAATGCTAATGCAAGGTAGAGATTCTTCGTGGCTGCTGAAGAACTGTCTTGCCATTCAATTGAGTTCAAAGACCAGTTCAACACAACGGACACCACCAGAGATGAAAATTCTGGGGTAACACAGAGCAGCATACAAAGGGTCCACACCGCTGTTGATAGCATCGAGGCTACAGTAATGAGTCATGGGAACCCAGTCAGAGGTGAAGCCGATCAACTATATAACATAATCATTGGTGGATGCGTGATACAAGAACATGTTCACGACATCCTACATGCAGACTCAACTGGGCAGAAGTTGTACGAGGAATTCGTTGTCCGTCTGCGGGCTACTGTGAAGAAAAAGAAGTTAAAAACCTTCTCCTCAAATAACAGAGTAAACCATCAAACTTAAAAACACAAGTATTAGAGCTCAAAGAAACGA
>NC_090753.1:32925273-32942773 GCF_036898095.1 Palaemon carinicauda | reverse complement strand
AATTCGGCATTAGTACCATTCCAATTAGAAAACGTTCGTGTGTTGATTAAATCAGTATTTTAGACATTGGAAATGCGAAAGGTGACACTGAATGTGATTCCCACAGCTGTGTCCTATCAGCTTCGAGCAAGTATGGAGTAATTCCGGAAACCTACATATCTTGGTTCTCTAGAGGAGTCAGAGATCAAGGTTTGGTGTGGGTACGTGTTAAGGATGGGGGAAGGGAATAGAGTTAGGAGGCTTGGGAGGAACCAACTAGGGGAAGAAGATCAGGAGAGAGCATAGAATTTCATGGTGAGATAAAGTAAGGGATGATATGAAGAGAAGAGGTATGGTGGATGAGGCTACCTTTGATAGTAGTCATTAGAGAAGGCGTATCAGGCAACCGACCCCTTAATGTAGGGTAACGGTGAGAAAGAAGAAAAAGAAAAAAATTGGTTGCATTCATGGTACGATTCTACCGAGGACACTGGCTAATCTAGCTGGAATCATTACTGTGTCGGTCAGTTACAGTCTAATTAACCTAACTTTTGTAGCTTCAAACAGAAATTATATTACCCTATAGAAAAAGGTCTATTGTAGTTCTGGGATTTTATTCATGAATACATTCAGGGTTATTTGTATTAACTACTATGCCATACTACTCATAATATGTTAAAAGAGGCTTATCTTGTCTGGAAAATAAATAGTACATTATCATTTTGTTATAGTTATTATTGCTATTGTTATTGCTATTGCTAATTTTTCTCATTATTGTTTATTGATATTATTATTTGTAATTCTTATTGTTATTTTTGATTATCATTGTTATTGTTGATTGTTATTGTTTCCTATCTGACTATTATCATTATTATTACCATCATGATCATCATCATTATTATTATTATTATTATTATCATTATTATTATTATTATTATTATTATTATTATTATTATTATTATTATTATTCTACCTCAAAATAAGTCATTTCCTCAAGAAACTTAAAGAAAACTGAACGCGCCAAAATTATATTAGAAATTTAGGTCACATATTGACCAAAGAACCATCAGTCATCGACATTAACGTCAAATTAAAAGCTCTCTTTGTTGAGCTGATATTCAAGAGGACTTCCACAATTTCTTTTTTTCCAAATAATTCCAACTCATTGGATACAAACTTCAAACATCATGCAACTTCTCTCCGGCTTCTAACTGTGCTAGATTTCTAGCTATCTATTTTAACTCGGTTTTGTTTCCTCTAAGTACTCTTGTTATCAACCTTCTTTTTAATGTTATTTCGTCCTTTCTTCCTGAAGTAAAGCCCACTTTTTAACAATTTACCATGTGGATTTACAATTTACAGGGTTGTGTAGGCCTATTAGAAGTGTTCCTTCCCGGCACTTACAGGAATGGGGTTCGAGTCCAGCTCAAACACTATATTTTCTTTGTTTCTGAAACCTCACCCTATTTGTGAGATAAGGATGGGGTGTTGGGGAGCCTACAGGTCTACTTGCCAAGTCATCTGCATTCCTTGCCAAGACCTCCATGGTCCTAATTCTGTGGAGAGCGGGCTTGGACTCTGATTATATGTAAATAAGATCAGTCTGTCATTCATGTTCTGCCTTTAAACCCTTAAAACCCAATTTGATCACAAGTCGTCCTTAGTTTTCTGCTATCCAGCCTCTGTGATCACGAAACATTATTCTGTTTTTACCCTAAAGCCATTCATTCGATTTTATTTTTCTATCTTTTATTCAATGATTTTCCCAAAGTAATCTAAATGAAAACTACAAACTTTCAGAACTGCAAAGCTGTTGTCCACACAGTGTAAATTCATTTGCTTCAGTGTTGATAAAGTACTGAATATTTTAGTAGAGCTAGTGCCGTCATTCAAAAGTTTCATGAAACAAGGCATATAGTGTCCATGGCGTTTTTAAAGCATTAAAAGATTTTTTTTTTCTGTTTTTTTTTTTTTTTTTTTTTTTTTTGAGGTTATGTGTTGTTTCTCTGGGTATGTGTTTGTTGGTCGTAAACTTTCTTTGCCTGTTTTACTCGCCAGTGAATACATCACTAAATAACTAATTGATACTCGCATATAAAACCAATCTTGTTTTCTATTGACTTTTAAATCACAGTAATTACAATAAATGCAGAAATAGAAAAGGGTAACATACTTTTCTATTGAGTTATAAATTAAGAGTAATTACGATAAATAAAACAAAAAAAAAAAATTTAAAAAAATCATATTCAACGAAAAGGCACCTTAATTGGTGAAGTATTAACGACCATATAAAAGAATAATAATCTCATTAGAAGAACAAAATTAATTAGTGAAACTCAGAGTCCGGTGGTTGAAATAAAGGAGAGTTGATCCAGCCAGACCATTTCTGAAATCTCCACATGCGTAAGGTCCAAGGCTTTATCTGTACATTGCTTAAGGGTTTATGAGGCGTTTTATGTTGTTCGTTTAATTGTTGTCTATGTTTTTGTATTTTTCTTGTTTGTGTGTTTTGCATGTTATAGGCCTACGGGTTTACTCCTGCTTTATGTTTGCCGCCGTATAAACATTTGAGTATGTACAGAATATATACAAACATATATAGCCTAAATATGCAATTAAGTGACTAACAGAACCACCAAAATTAGTTTAGGAAGGAAAGCCATTAGTATGCTTCGTTGATACAGGGTTATACATATATATATATATATATATATATATATATATATATATATATATATATATATATATATATATATATATATATATATATATATATATATATATATATATATATATATAAATATATATATATATATATATATATATATATATATATATATATATATATATATATATATATATATATATGTATATATATCAAGACTAGTTAGCACAAGAGTAGATAGGTCTCAAGTGTTTTTGTTTACACGGATCATTATGCTGATCCATATATTCGATGGTAAAACCGGTGAAACTCCAACAAGAAGAAATATAACATCAAAATAAAGAACTCTACAATCACATTAACATAGAATCAAAATTGAAGTAATGAAGTCGCACTTACACACGCTACTTCTTTACACTGATATGGGAGCTTCTGCCTCTCGAGGGTTAAATATTAACACAATCTAATAGCCAACGCATTACTAAAGTCAAAGTAAAACAAACTTAAACTCACACTATCCCATTAAAAACAAAACATAATTTATATGAATTAATTTCTTTCGAAACAATTATTACCGAAGTGCTGCCAAATAAACTCCGTAACTCGCCACAATATTGTACAGCATTTGACAAATAAAAACAAAGTCTTACGCCAAAATCAGCCTGTACCTTTTGAACAGCAATTGGAGACATTACTCAAAACTATACTCTATATAAAGACACCTTTACATCACCTGTTATATCCTAGTTCGTGCTAGACTGTGCATGTAATAACAACCGATGCACAAATTTTGAATTAGAAGTAACTTGAATATGAACATCATTACATGGCTCCTCTATATAATGAAAAAATGATTTAACTGATCAATTCTTACCAAAACCTTACTTTCATATTTGATGTACAATAAACATGCACACTTGATATATAATGAACGTAAACATTTCATATACAATAAATATTAACAAAACTACAATGTTAATTATGAAACGTACACGAAACAAATATAATGTGCAATAAACAAACATAAGTACAATGTTAATCATGGAACATAAACAAAACAAATAAAATATACAGCATAGTAAGAGTTAGGCTCTCCGGCATGGAATACCCCTGAAACACTATGCTATTTACAAATTCTTAAATTGAGTGTTAATTAAGCATAGTTAGATGGAAATAACTACAAAACGAGCTAACGGCCAACAATCTGTAGGGGAATTATCTTCCTCAATAATGACAATATCACCAACAGACAAAATGTAATAGCAATAGATACTCATTCCTGAAACGAGCCCATAACCAGTATCCTATGACATCTTTCGCGTATGTCCATAGCAATATCACATATGTCTATGTTAGGGAAAGCAACAACTTAGCCTTCATCGTGAGAAAGTGATTTGGAGTTAGAGGAACCAATGTTGGATCATTCAAGTTCTCCACAGACAAAGCACGATTATTAGCAACACCAGATGACTCACACAAGAAAGTCCTCAAACCATTCTAATCAAGCTGGGAAACATGATTTGACAAAATCACAAAGAACATTAGCTCCCAAGAGGCTGTTATATGACTTACCATAGGCACGTTAAAATATAACTCAAAATTGCAATCTTGATCGAGTAGAAATTCACTGACTTTACCTGGTTCAAACTCCTTTGCACCAACAAAATTCGGAGCATTATCACACCTAAACATCCTAATATGCCACGGATAGGTATGAATCGTCTTAGAGCATTGATGAAAAAATCTATGGAGAGAGAATCTGCAACTTCCAGGTTCACTGCACCTAATACATAAGCACGAACAAGACAATATCTCTTGACCTCTTTCCTGCCCGGTTTTACAACATATGGTCTAAAGTAGTTGCAGGCACAAAACCTGAAACATGAAGAGGTATTTACAGGATCATTTGGAAGATCCCTCATTTTCTGATCCACGAGTTTTCCTCTATTCCTTCTACAGGCAACGTATTTTAAAATAAAACGAGCAACTGCTGAGCTGGCATTCATAATGCAAAAAACTGAAATCAAACTACATTTCGAGTGAAACCTTTTCCCTGATGAGCGTCTTTTGAGTGACAGTAATCCATAACTAAACACGTAACATGACCTATATATCATACTACTGGAAATTCTTCATCATAACTATAAGATCACTATGAGATAACCTATCACCTAATCTCAAAGGACCATTGTCATTTAAGAAACAGTCAAAGTGGTGAAGTTTGCTAAACTTACTTATGCTACACTTTTCTTTCAGCTGATCAAGCTCTAAATGAAAGAAAGGATCCTGGGTGAATTGCATATTTTCAATTACTGCTTCCTGTATATCCTCAGCAGTAACACTCATATAGAGACACCTTACCACATGAAACTCTATTTCACTAAGATCGTGCAATTTTGAGACAATCCAGCAGCTTTCTCCAAGCAAAGCCAGGATGTAAAATGCATAGATTCACTCTACAATCCTAAATTCTTGGCTTTGTACCAACCGTGTTTCACACAATTGTACATAATTCCTTTTGTATATATTATGCTTGTATCTTCGCTCTTCCCTCGCACTAAAACGAACATGAAAATTCATGTCTGGTCTTTCCTCTGTAATATTGTCTGTCTTGTGAACTTGTTATGTCCTGTTGCCTTGAGATTTTGTATATAAGGAGAGAGTTCTACAATAATATAACTCAGTCGATTGCTTCCTGCCTTTGAGTTCACAACCCTCTCTCGGCTCCGTCACATTGGTGACCCCAGAAGTCGACTCGCTCCCACTGCCTTCCACCCCCACCTCCCTCGCCCCTCCATCGTTGGTACTATGACGGAGACTGACTCTACTACAGCAGTTGGCGCTGCGGCCACCCCATTGAAACTTTCACGGTTCGCCACCGCAGAGGCGTTTACTTGGTTTCATCGCGGAGAAGTCCACTTCCGTATCAGGGGCGTGACTCGCTCAACCACCAAAGCAGATTATGTTCTCGCGGCGATACCCGAGGACACCTTCCCCGAAATATCCGACTGGCTTTGTGAACAAGGAGACACCCCAATAGCGTATGACGCCCTCAAAACATACCCTCTGCAGCAGTACTCGCCGTCGCCAGCCGCCCGTATAGCAAAGCTTTTTCAGCTCTCGCAACAACCGTTGGGGGACCAAAGGGCTTCGCTTGCCCTCAGGGAAATGACCAGTATCGCTCGCCTTCAACCTGCCGCAGACGGCTCTCCTCGTGAGGTGAACCTACTTCGTGCCCTTTGGATACGCCGTTTACCCGAACCTGTACGTGCTGCCATACCCGATGTCGATAGTTTACCAATAAAGGACTTGATGACCAAAGCCAACAGCCTTATGGACAGCCACTTCAAGACCTCCATCAACGCCTCCACCCCTGACGACGAGGATGCCTATTCAACGTCAACCGAAGCTGACATGAATGCCGTAGGACATACACGCCTACCCCGTGACGTGCCGAAGCGGCGACAAAGCCGCCCACCACACACCAATCGCTCGCGCCCCAACGAACGACTCCTACAGCCACTTACTACCTCCCATCCGCCACAGTTTTGCTACTACCACTTCAGATCGCTTGTGGCGGCGGCCTCCCATGTTTTTAATCTTTTCTTTTTACAGGATGCAAGAATGGGCGTGCGATTTTTGGTAGACACAGGTGCTTGACGTTCTCTTTTGCCAAGGAAACTCTTCAAGGCACGACGTAGTCTGTCTACATCTGCCGACGTCCGCTTAGTAGCTGCCAACGGATCTGCGATACCCACCTACGGTTACGAGAACCTCACATTATCGTTCGGAAATGGTAAATTCAATTGGAAGTTTCTCGTTGCTGACGTTACAATGCCAATCCTCAGTGCGGATTTCCTCTCTCATTTCCACCTTCTGGTCGATGTCGCCCACCGACGATTGGTCAATGCAGACTCGTACTTGTCAACACCTCTTCAACCCGCCCCCTCTAACCTCGTACTCCACATCAGCGCACACACGGATGCCTACGCCCACCTCCTCACGTCGTACCTGGAAGTTTTCCGTCCAGAACTTCGCCAAACGCCCACGGTTCCTGCCAAGCACAGTATTTATCACCATATCAAGACGACAGGACCCCCGGTCTTCGCAAAATTCAGACGTCTGGCACCGGAACGATTGGCAGCCGCCAAACAGACGTTCGCCGAAATGGAGAAAATGGTCCTTTGCCAAAAGGCCTCCAGCCCATGGTTGTCGCCCTTACACATTGTTCTGTAGAAAGACGGCTCCCTCCGTCCGTGCGGGGATTACAGGCGCCTGAACATGCAAACAGAACCAGATCACTACCCCCTCCCAAACATTTCCGACGTGACCTTCTACCTGCACAAAGCGAAGGTTTTCTCTCACTCGACCTCCTAAAGGGGTATTATCAGGTGCCTATGAACCCAGAAGACATCCCCAAGACCGCCATCACCACTCCGTTTGGTACATACACCTTCAATTACTCCTGTTTTGGCCTTCGTAATGCTGGGGCAACGTTTCAACGTCTCATGGATGGCATCTTAGGGGACCTCCCTTTCTGTGTATGTTATGTGGACGACATACTTGTGTTCTCTTCCTCAAAAGAGGAACACCTCCGTCACCTGCGCATCGTGCTCGACTGCCTGCAACAAAACGGCCTTGTAGTCCGGTACGACAAGTGTACCTTTGGCGCCAACGAAGTATCGTTCTTAGGGCACCGCATCACTCCTGAAAGTGTCCACCCCCTCCCTGAGAAGGTAGCAGCCGTTCAGAACTTCCCCGTGCCCTCGACCGTCAAAGCCCTGCAGGAATTCTTGGGCATGATCAACTATTATCACCATTTTCTGCCAGCCATTGCCGCCACTCTTGCTCCCCTCTACGCCTCCCTTAAGGGCAAGCCGAAGGACCTGAAGTGGGTTCCCCTTCAAGAAGCAGCCTTCTGCAATGCAAAGAAGGTCCTATCAACTGCTGCGGCTCTCACTTTTCCTATCCCACACGCCCCTCTCCTTCTCTCCACCGATGCCAGCGACGTTGCTATTGGTGCATTACTCGAGCAGGTGGTCAAAAGCTCGCCCCGCCGATTGGCCTTCTTCAGCAGAAAACTATCCAAGGCGGAATCGGGTTATTCTACCTTCGATCGAGAATTGCTGGCGGTGCACTTGGCTGTCCGTCACTTTCGCCATTTCTTAGAAGGTACGCCCTTCGTCATTCGCACAGACCACATGCCTCTGGTGCACGCCTTCACTCGACAGTCTGACGCCTGGTCCGCCCGTCAACGCCGACATCTCTCCGCCGTGGCTGAATACAATTGCACCCTCCAATACGTCCCTGGGAAAATGAATCCCGTTGCCGATGCCCTGTCAAGAAACACGTTGGCTGCCGTTCAACTGGGATTGGATTACAACGCCCTGGCTGAAGCCCAACGACAGGATCCAGAGTATCAAGCTTGTAGGACATCCTGCACGTCCCTCCGTTGGGAAGACTTTCCCCTTGAGGACTCCAACACCACCCTCCTCTGTGACGTCAGTACTGGTAGACCGCGACCTTGGATTCCTGCTCCCATGCGCCGACAGGTGTTTGATTTCATTCACGGCCTTTCACATCCCTCGTGCCGTTCTACTGCACAGCTGCTGAAGGCAAAGTTCATTTGGCACGGCATTTCTAAGGATGCTAAGGATTGGGTCCGCGCCTGTACTTCTTGCCAAACTTCCAAAGTACATCGACACACGGATTCAGGAGTGGGCACCTTTCCTCAACCTCAGCGTCGTTTCGCACATATTCACGTCGATGTTGTAGGCCCCCTACCCACATCACAAGGACATCGTTACCTGTTTACCGTCATCGACCGCTCCACTCGTTAGCCTGAAGCCATTCCCATGGAAAATGCAACGTCCGCCTCATGTACATCTGCCTTACTCTCTGGATGGATTTCAAGATTCGGTATCCCTGAGCATATTACTTCTGATAGGGGAACCACTTTCACCTCTCAATTGTGGACATCATTAGCGAATCTCCTGGGCATCACCCTACATCAGACAACGGCCTACAACCCCGCTGCCAATGGAATGGTTGAACGTTTTTATCGCACCCTCAAAGCAGCTTTGATGTCCCGCTGCAAGGATTGCAACTGGTTTACTCAGCTTCCCTGGGTCCTCCTTGGACTAAGGACCACTCCTAAAGACGCCCTCGACGTCTCGGCAGCTGAAATGGTGTATGGAGACCCATTGGTCGTCCCTGCCATATTTTTTCCTTCTACAACCTCCTCCAACGATCTCCAGCGCATACGTCACGTCGTGGGAAAATTTACTCCGTGCCGCCAGACTTACAAGCCCCCAGCAAAGCATCACATACCAACGGACTTGCACTCTGCAACGCACGTCTTCCTGCGCAACGACACCAGCAAGCCACCACTAACACCCCCTTACACGGGCCCTTTCCTTGTGATCCGACGCAGTCCGAAAGCATTCCTCCTAAACATTCGGGGCAAAGAAGACTGGGTCTCCATTGATCGTCTAAAACCTGCTTATCTTCTGCCAGATGACCTGCCTACAGTTTGCGTCTCTAGATCAGGGCGCCCTATTTAACATGTACAGTATGTCATTTTTAGGGGGGGAAGCCATGTACCAACCGTGTTTCACATAATTGTACATAATTCCTTTTGTATATATTATGCTTGTATCTTCGCTCTTCCCTCGCACTAAAACGAACATGAAAATTCATGTCTGGTCTTTCCTCTGTAATATTGTCTGTCTTGTGAACTTTTTATGTCCTGTTGCCTTAAGATTTTGTATATAAGGAGAGAGTTCTAAAATAATATAACTCAGTCGATTGCTTCCTGCCTTTGAGTTCACAACCCTCTCTCGGCTCCGTCACAGCTTGCGGAGACGTGCTTAGAGCTGACACATTCTTTTTTACTTCAGAATCACCTGAATATAACACAAAATTTTTATGCTTAACAATGATTCTGGAAGAAAGTCTGGCACCTACAGAAAAGAGGGACCTCTGAACCATCTTACATCTTTCAAAAGTCTCCAAACAGAAGTACATGTGATGCAATAGCTGCAGGATTTTTATCACTGCTACAAACACCCCTTCAGGGGTTGATGACAGGTTCTTTATCAGTTGGACACGATTGGCTACAAGCACGTAAAACCATTTAGCCTCATTATCATTGTAACCAAGAACTACCTGACTATCAGTATAATAGAAATTCTTGACACCTGAGTAGTTGAACTTTTTGTTGAAAATGCTACTAATCCTAACTGACAATATCATAGCTGTTGACTCTAACCTTGCGAGTGGAATCCGTTTCAATTGAGCAACTCTAGCTTTAAAAAAAAAAAAACAGTGAGACATGCACCCATCAAAGAATATCAAACAAGCACACATAAGAACACTGACCATACACCAATGTTGAAGCATCACAAAAGTGATGAAGCTCCACTGAAATGACTTTCGAAAAATCACGAGGCTTGATACATCTATCTTTCTTCACGTCATGTAAATGCCAAATTTCGGTCTTCCACTCAAGCCATTTAGACCGAACTTGATTTGACAGGAGATTCCCAATCATTATCTTAACGGTATGACTCTCGCAGTATTTGCTTGCACTGAAGATTGGAGGGCGACACAAACCCCAGTGGATCAAATACCGAACTGCCGGTTCACAGGATACTTCGCCTGGACAAAGTCTTTTCTATCAAAAGCACCTTGAATTGAAAACAATCCACCAAAACTGACCACTTTATACCCAAATATGCTCTACTAAATTGTCAGAATTGTTAAAATGAAGGCTTTTAAACAAATGACAATGATCTTCTAAAGGTATTAACTTTAAAACCTTTGTCGAGTTTGAACAAAATTTATGTAATCATATCTCATGAAGGGCACAGAGTCTTTGTGTATTTCTCATAAGTTCAATAGCATCTGAAGGTTTAGAAACTGAAGTAAGATCATCGTCAACATAGAACTCTTTACAAATAACCTCTGCTACCTTTTACCCAACACAGGCTCACCATCATCTGCCTCCTTCTTGATGCCAAAACTTGCACAACCTGGTGATGACACTACCGAACAAATGAACAGTCTTTCAAAATGTGTTGGCTCGCTAGAAAAATTTCCCTTTTCATACCACAAAAACCTAAGGTAATTTCTATGCTCTTACTTCTCTTTAAACATATAAAACATTTTCTCATTATCACAACAAATTGCAATAGATGCTTTGCAAAAACTGCACAAGACTCTAGATAAATAGTTCATTAGATGAGAGCCCTGAAGCAACTAATCATTGATTTAAACTCCATTACAACGAGCATTGCAGTTAAAAACAACTGTGACTTTGCATGGTTTTTTTGAAGTTATAAACACCAGGGAGTGGAATATAAAAACAACCTTCACTAACAATTTCTGGTTGAGGAACTTTTGTATAGCCTCATTCAAGCATAACATTCATAAATCATATGTACTGATCATACAATAATTTGTCCCTTTCCAAGTGTTTAATAAGAAAGCACAACCCTCAGAGCATTAGACATGCAATATGAAAAAGATGAATCATCTCTTCTAAAAGGCAAAGGCATAACGAACCGTACCAATCCAGATGAAAAGATAAGTTATCCTATAAAATGTTGAAGAACATACGATCTTCAGTAGACAGTTTTACAGTATCAGTTTCCAATTCAGTGAAGACTTTTCCAAGTATCTTGATAACATTAGAAGGGAAAACTTCTTTAATTTTTTACCTCAAAGTGAAATGAGCCACAGGCATTGGCAAATGATCATGATTCTTAGATATTAAAACAACATGAGAAGCTCTTAAGTCACAATCATCTGATTCACATTCGGTAGAAATGGTTCCAATAATAGTACAACCTAAAATACTTCTCTGTGCATAAAGACTATCTCCTGATGGTGGAATAATCTCTAAAGGAACCAAAGACTTTGCGCAATTATAGCCAATGAGCAAACATATGTCTCAATTAGATTTTACCGATAACAGTTTTTCTCAGAAACAATGAAGATGTGGCCAATCATTAACTGTATATGGTGAAGGTATATGACTGCAATTAGCTGACATAATTTTATTAGTATATGCCTCTGGTAAACTCAAACAACGGTACCATTGAAACCTCCCTCTTGTAAACCACCTATCCTTGAACTCTCAACCAGTTTATCCTTAGCCAACATTGTACTCAGCAACAAATTTACTCCAGGACCACTAACATTCATTTCTTGAGCAGTTTTCTCTAAGATAGAGGTAGATTCACTCTGACTGTCCAGCAAACAATAGACCAAAACTTCATGCCAACTACTCAAAAAGCTTTGAGAAGTCATTGGCTTAAACACTGGTGCATACACATGCAAATCATTAATCTTCTTGATATTGGAAGAAGTGTCCTCACTCTTATGGAACACAGTTGGATGTCTTTTTTTCTAACATTCTCTAAAAAATAATTTTCATTGACAATCCTTAGTCACATGACCTAGCCGTAAATACTCATAGCAGTTTCTTCTCCAAAACAAACTTACTCCTCTCATCATAGGCCTTTCTGTGAGCTTAGGACAAAAATCTAGATAGTGAGCTTCACTACAGAACAAACATTTTACAGGTTCCTTTCTTTTTATTTGTCAGTACAATTAGTCTTCGACTGCTCAGTTAAACTCGAATAGAACGTTTTTGATGCATCCACCTTGTATTTCAGTTTGTCACTTAGATAAATATTCTTCAAAGACTGAGATGACGTAATGGTTATATGTGACATCAGCTTCTTTCGACAGAAAACTATCGAAGTCAATAAATGAAGGAAAAAAAATTTTCTCCGTCATACTGTGTTACTATACAAGCCCAATGATTTACAATCCAATCTGGCAGAACACAAAACATCTGGGGGTTTTTCGCATCATTCATGGCAGCAAAGTTTCCTGATAAATGGGTGTGCGTATGGGCGACTTTTTTTATACCTATTTCTTAAAAAATGCACAAAATTGGAAAATTTACTTCCTAATTGATCGAATTTGTGAAACATCGCAAGTATCATTCAAATAAAACAATAAGATCATTTTCTTCTTTGCGCCATCTTTTCTTCGCACGTTATAAAAAAAAAAATAGGCTCTCTGAACCAAACATTTCATATATTTCACGTTTATGATTCTACTGCCTAGACCTGCTACTCACAAGAGCTTCACTAGATACCTCGGGATCAACGCTTCTTCATAGTATAGTAAAGGTGGAATATCATAAACTATTTTCATCAATTTTTTGTAGCTTTTCTACACACACACACACACACACACAGATATATATATATATATATATATATATATATATATATATATATATATATATATATATATATATATATATATATATATATATACATATATATATATATATATATATATATATATATATATATATATATATATATATATATATATATATATATATATATATATATGTATATATTGGTCTTGAAAATATTTCACTTGTCACAGCATTTTAGAATTATGTTTATGGCTGCTACGGAACAGTTTTATTTGATTGAGGGTAATAAAATTCTATTCCACATCTCGTGGCTAATAATTTCTACTTTTATTTAGTTTGAGTTTATAGCGGTGAATAAATCGAAAAATGAAGTAAAATCAATAGAGAGAAACTATAAACCAATGTGAAGATACCAAAATGACGAAATGCAAAATGAGTAAAAATAAAAATAAAAGGATAAAACATTTATGTAGATTACGTTTTTACAAGCTTACGTCCTTTTCTCCATCTTTTTCTTTCTCGAACTTTCTTAATCATTCAAGATAGAAGGACTTTGATTACTTAGTTCCCTTCCTTCTTCTTAAGCGTCGCATCTCAACTCGGGTAAAGTACAACAAAATAAGGCCACCAAAGAGTAAATGGAATTTCGAGTTATAAATATTATTCTGAGATGATTTTTTCCAGATTCCAAAGATTCATTTATTTATTGTGAATTATTATCATGCGTAGCTTTCCTCTTGTGTGTGTGTGTGTGTGTGTGTGTGTGTGTGTGTGTGTTTTATTCAATTTATTTAAAGTCGCTTCATTTTTCCGGATTTTTCATATTATTATTATTATTATTATTATTATTATTATTATTATTATTATTATTATTAGTTTACAAAGACCAGAACCACACATAAAATGACAGTTATTCCAACATTTCCTCTTCATGGGCAATAAAAGTAAAGTCCAAATATATCTCTTTCATCTTTATCATCCGTGATTTGGAGGAAGGGCAACCATGTATGTCTCTCGGAAAAGCTTTGCCGGATTTTAAACGGTGATTAGTCATTGGAACGTTTCACTTCTCTGGATGTGATGGTAGAATTCTTGGGAAATGGTGTAAATAAGGGTTAATCATCTGTTATTGGGGACTTGATGAAGAGATTATTAATATAATATAAAACATACAGAAGACTTTTAGAATGATAACTTTTGATTACCTGGAATATATAATGATATATTTAATGTGAATATCAATGAAGGGACAAGAATTGCAAACGTTTTCTGAATAACTAATAAATACTAGATACAATTGTACGCGGCGCTCAAAAGTAAAGTCTAAATATTTCTGTAATAAAGCCCATACGCACAAACACGCAAACAAAAACACACACACAGATTCCACCCTTTCCAGCTACCTCCCCTTTTCCTAACCACAAATACTCAATCTCCTCCACTATTTGACGGACAGAGAGAGACCAAATATTCATACGTCGGTAATGAGGCTCAAATGACATGATATATATATATATATATATATATATATATATATATATATATATATATATATACACCATAGTTCCCATGGATACTACCACTGCACTTGGCACGCCGCATTTGAGAATTACCCTTGCTCCTACAAGTACCAGAATTAAAAACGACACTGAAAAAGCACTCCGCTAACCAAAAAAAAAAAAAACAATATCTTTCAGGGTACTTTTTTGCTCTCATTTCCTAACCGCGGTATTCTCTGACTATGCGTAGTGCTGCCACTGGCCAAATCAGGTGCTTTGGAATTTACACCAACGAAAAAAAAATAAAGTAAAATATATAGCAAAAACACACGCTCTCACTAATACAAAACCATCGTAGTGGAACTCCTTTTGTCAGAGTTAAACATTTATCACCTGTTATAAATGGTGTGGCATAGCTAGAATGCACTATCAAGAAGTCAGCGCATACCGCGGTTAGGAAATGTTATAAAAATTGTAACCCGAATGATTTTGTTGGTGGTTGATGAAATGCTCCTTTAGCATCGGTTTTGATGTTGGTACTTGTAGGAGCAACGGTAATTCTCAAATGCGGCGTGCCCGGAATGCAGTAGTATCCATGGAAAATATGGTAAGTTTTAGATAATTATTATTATTATTATTTTTATTATTATTATTATTATTATTATTATTATTATTATTATTATTATTAAAAAGATCACTAGAACTATAGTCTGCTAATTATGCTTCTAAAAAAAAAAGATATTATTTGGTAAAAAATAAATAGAAAACGAAATATTTTACATTAAAAATAACTATAATAAACCAAAAACTCGATAATTCCATAAGCAAATCAAAGAAAAAAAAAGAAAAAAAGAAATGGAAGCAAAATCACGGAAAAAAGGATAACCTGTCCAAACATAGATTACTTATTGTATCTTAAGTAAAAAAAAAAATAGCCTTCTCTTCTTACCTTTTTCAGTATCCTCTCACTGGCCTTTTTTGGGGTCCTTTGTCCTTTGTGTAAAAATATTGTTTGAAAACTTCCTGACTTCCATGACAACGAAACAGACAATATTGCGAAATGTGCTTCTCCCCTAGCTTCAAAAACAAAAAAAAATAGGTTAAGGAGAAACTTTTGTTTTCGAATATAAGATGAATAAAAGAAACCGATCGAAAAAGAGCATTTAAAAAAATGAATTGGTAAATTTTATTTGATCACAGCTTGAGGATTTATCTAAAACTGGCTGGAGAAAAATATGAGTCTGATTCGATAATTTCAGGTCACATTATCTCTTCAAAGGCCAGGATATACAGTATGTAATATAAATCTCCTACAACAAATATTTTTTTTAAAGTTTGTGATGAAAGAAGTATTGAATTAAAAGCTCATGATATAGACGGCTGGCGAAATCTAGCTGAGGCCCTTTGCATAATTGGCATAGGACTAGATAATGATGAACATGATGATGATTATTATTATTATTATTATTATTATTATTATTATTATTATTATTATTATTATTATTATTATTATTATCAATAATAGCAAAGCAACAACCCTGGTAAAGCATGATGCTATAAGCCCAATGAGGAAAGGAAATAAGGAAATAGATGAACTACGTGAGAAGTAATGAATAATTTATATGATTTATTTCAAAATCCTAAACATCGTTAAAATAATGTCATATATAAACTGTGAAGAGAAACTTGTGGTAACTATTCTTTTTTTCTTTTTGTCTGTGAGCTTTACCTTAGCAAAACTACTTGCAACATTAATCCATATAACTTCATTCATTAATAGTTAACCGAAGATTTGGATCTATCTAGGTATCGTTGGTAAATGTAACAGACTAGTACAGTGGTGAAATGTTCGCCTAACATTTGTATGGCAGCAGATCAATACCTTTCCGGGACCGTGAGTTTAAACTGTTTACAGAGGAGGCCACTACTATGGTTGAGCAGCTCAGTGGTTAGTTGGGCTTGCCCTGTTGATGTTTTAGTGAGCATCTAATTTTTATCTGATTAAGCTAGAGCTGAAACCAGTCACCTTTAACCATTAACCTTATATAAAATGAATTGATATCAGATAAATATTTGATAGAATTATATTGGTGACACTTTATGGCTACTTCAGGGATTGAAAATTGTATTGCATGGCTGCAATTTTACATATTTTCCAGGCAATGTGTTAATATTTTAGTTATGAAGATAAAGGACCTTTAAGACCGATTACGAATATTATTGCATGGGTCCTTTTTGTGATTGTGGATGGATTTGAACTGAGGTATGCATCATATATCCCTTTCTGAAAGGGGTTATCTTAACATGGTGAAGAGGTTTGTGTATCGACATGATCAGCAAAACTGTACTAGTCAAGGCCATTCATAATAGGTTGGTTTGTTCCGACTAATTAGACAAGCATCTCACATCATCACCAATCCATAGTGGCAAAGATGGTGATGGAAATGACTGCATTTGATGTTGTTGTTGCTTATCTCATGGCTTGAAAAACTAGAACATTTCTAGTTATTATGTGCTGATAAAAAGACTTTTAAAGTTATTCTGATTATGTGTTAGTGGGAATTTGAACGTTTTATCTGTGGGCGTGAAAAACAATAGGAATGTGAAGACCTTTTTGTATATATATATTGTGATGAAAGACTTTGTTAAAAGGCTATTGCTTTTATGGGATTTCCCTGTTGAAAACTGAAGAGTAATTCAAATGTCCTTTCTACAGACGTAGCCTATTTGGAATTGCAGTACCTATGTTACGGGATATCTAATAACCCTAATTGTAATATCGTCTTGGTTTGATGAAGCATATTCATTTTGGAAATATTTAGCAGAGACAAGTTAACTCTGCGAAATTTTATATGGTTTCCTAATGAGGAAATGGGAATATATCTTAATTAATCGCCAATATCATATATTACTATGTAATAGCTAATGATACTGAAGTCCATGTCTTTAGTGTATATGAATGTGAATATATATATATATATATATATATATATATATATATATATATATATATATATATATATATATATATATATATCTACACATATATATAAATTCAGTATATATATATATATATATATATATATATATATATATATATTCAGATATATATAT
>NC_090753.1:32888865-32902273 GCF_036898095.1 Palaemon carinicauda | reverse complement strand
ATACTATATATATATATATATATATATTATATATTACTTATAATATATATATAAATATATATAATATATTATATATATATATATATATTATATATATATATATATATATATATATATATATTCAAATAAGCCATGTGTTTTTGATACATTAATATTTGGATTTTTTTAAACGACATCTGGGTCAGAGCCCAGGCAAAATCACAACAAAGACAAATAGCTTCTGGACCGACCGGGAATCGAACCCTGGTCCAGGAAACTTGTATGAACAGTGATATACCACTTCATGGCCAAGTAATATGTCACTGTTCATACAGGTTTTCCTGGACTAGGGTTCGATTCCCGGCCGATTAGATGCCATAGCATTTGTGTGATTTCGTCTGGGCTCTATTCAAGATGGCTTTAAGAGAATCCAAACATTAATGTATAAAAAATATGAGGCTTATCTAAATAAAAAAAACACGTCTAAAGGTGCAGAACTTATCATATATATATATTATATATATATATATATATATACAAGGGTGGTCTACAAGTAGGGTGGACAGTGAGTGGAATAGGTTAAGTATCTCTTGTATTATTACACTGTGTTTCATTGTAAATATGTCCTTTGTGCTATAGTATTGATAATTTCATATATATAATTGTCAATGTAATAATTATTTTAGCACATACAATTTTATGTATTTGTTAATCTAAAACTAAATGTTATCCTTTATTGTCCACCTATTCTGGGACCACCCTCATTTCTAACTATTTATCAAGGATATAAATAAATAAGCTGACAGGTTGGTATTGTATCATAGACACAGAGGGATAGAAATTATTTGGTTTTCGAATTCTATCTTCAAGCGTAAGAGAATCTAGAATTTTAGTTCAGTTTCCCCTAGATTAGTTAGCGTATAAAATACTTGTTACACAGATCTTTGTAAGACAGGAATATCTTTTCATATATTTATACTCTCTCTCTCTCTCTCTCTCTCTCTCTCTCTCTCTCCTCTCTCTCTCTCTCTCTCTCTCTCTCTCTCTCTCTCTCTCTCTCTCTCTCTCCTCTCTTCATTTATGGTAAATCATATTATTTTGTACTTTCATGACATTTTATAGAATTTAGTTTGAAAGCTTCATGTTTCCATCATGTGTCACCCCCCACCCCTCTCTCTCTCTCTCTCTCTCTCTCTCTCTCTCTCTCTCTCTCTCTCTCTCTCTCTCTCTCTCTCTCTTGGCGGCCATTTTGGATTTTAAATATGGCGACCACAAAATCTTATTTTTTTTCTTATTTACTAGTTAATTTTGTTTTTAACTGTACTGATTATGATCAAACATGACCAAAAAATACAAGTTTTGATTTTTCTATTTCTTCAAAGGTATAACTTGAGTTGCAATGATCACTTTGCCTCTTCTGAGCAAGCCATGTGAACAAGTAAAGGATGAAGTGATCCAATTAACTGGAGACTGTGTATTCTTTGTTAACGTAGTCACAAAAAAAATGGTCCTTTTGTACTAAATCCACGACTAGGTTCTTATGTGACATTCTTGAATGCAGTCAAGTAAAAGTGCCACTTGCAATTATGAAGAGAGTGTGGAAATACACCGAAGACTCAAAGATGTTACCAGAGATACATTGTGTGCGCAGGGTGCAATATGCCAGCGAAGCTGGTATCAGGAGGCAACAAACAAAAGTCGGATCAAGAGGGCCAGAGAAACGCAATGAACAAGCTGTGAGTGTGGCTTCAGCCATCAAGCAGCCTGGGAGAAAAAGAAAGAGTGAAGAGGCTGAACAGCCATCTGAGCCGGCAGCCAGGTTCACAAGATCCAAGACAGCTCCCCTGGAGAAGGATTTGTGCTTTTTTCAGCCAAGAAGACCACAGGGGAGCAGAATCTTCGGGGTTTGTACGTCAGAGACAAGGAAACAACTAAGGTTAGCTGTGGAGAAGTCTGGGAATCCAGCCGTGTTAACAAGACTGAATACTTCTATCTCTTCTACAGATGCACATGTAATTGATGCTCCATACCACAAAGGATGCTGGAGAAAACAACGTGTTACATTCCTTAAGAGAAGTGTCAAACCGAAGTTGTCCATACGTCCACCCACTTCAAGCAGCAAGCATGGTTGGAATAATAATCTTGGTTGAAGTGAAGACACGACGAAACGCAGTAATCTAAATGGGAGACGTAGAGCCAGCATACAAGAATATGCTTGGGGATATCATGTCACAGCAATTACCCCTTCTTCAGTCGAAAATTGTTATAAGAATATATTCTGACTGAACTCCCAGCTGTGACATAAGTACTGCAAAAAGATCGTAAGAAATCTGCAGAGCTATGCAACCCAACAGCCCTGTCAAGAAGACAATGTTCATTCAATGATGATGGATGCTGGCAACATGGACAATATGGAAACAGTCTTCAAGGCAGCCCCACATCATTTGCCATGGTATTATTGTCTGCTTCAACCACGAAAGCGTCACAGATAATGATGACATCCCGGTATCTAGTGATACAAAAATGTGTCCCAGATGAGATGGGTTCTGACTGGGCCTGTGGAACACTCAGCAACTGAAGCAAGAACAGGGATCACAGAACCTGTTAGCACTAACTATGAGCCAAAAACATGATGTTTGGGTGGAAGACAGACAGGCAGGACAGTACAAGCCTTCAGGGTCAGGCAAGTGATACATGTGTCCTAGCTGAATTTTACAGCCTGATGAGATGGGTTGAGACTGGGTCTGTGGAACACCTAGCAACTGAAGCAATAACAGGGATCACAGAACCGGTTAGCACTAACTATGAGCCGAAACATGATGTTTGGGTTGAAGACAGGCAGGCAGGTCCAGTAAAAGCCGTCAGGGTCAGGCACCTTTAGGCAGCATAGAACAAAGAGAGAATCCCCAATTGGTTGGACTAGTACTTTCACTTCACAGTGAATCCAGGATTAAGAAGTTGTTGGAGCTGCTCAACAGGCAAGGATTGTGCATGTGTCATGGACGCACACTACACCTGGAGACTGCCCTGACCAATGCTGTCATGGAAAACACCAAGAATTGTGGGGGTCTCTATGTACCTCCCCTCCTCAAGTAAAGTTTGTTTGTGTTCTTAGCAGCAGATAATACTGACTTCACTGAGGACACCCCAGTGGCAAGTGTACTACACATGGTACCATAGTGGCGGTCCATCAAAAACGTGAGGCACTTGGAGAGGCAGTTGCTCCATCACTCACTACCAAGTATACTAGTAGTCAAACAGTTCAGCCTTACCATGTACAAATTGTACACTGGGAAAAGCCCAAACCAGTGCAAAACAAGAGAGAGAAAGAGTTTGTGGTAAACCAGGAAGGAATCAACACTGTACAGCAAAGGAAGCAGATGTCCTAGATCATTGCCTGTTTATTATCAAGGTTAGCAGGAAGGCGTTGTAAAATTCCTTGTTGGGCTGGATACAATTCTCTGACATCAAACAGCCTGCCACTGACGCAGATTGGAGCTCTGCCCCTCATGCCTGGCCCATGAATGGTCAACGCTCCTCACTATGCTGAAACCAGCAAATGCAATCAGAAAAGTTACAGTAGGAGATGATCACCCGACTGTCATCACCTTTGACGTGGCACAGCGATATGGAGTTACAACTGTTGGATGAACGACTAGATCTGAAGAAGTCAACAGTACCAGGAATGGGAGAGCTCCATGCTGTCATGACTGCTTTGGAGGCCTTGGGATCTTCAATTGAAAATTCAGGGATTAATGATGCTTGGATTGAGGCTGGCTTATATGGTACTGCAAAAACAAGGCAGATTTTGAGTTGCTCACACTACATGCTGTCATGGCTGCTTTGGAGGCTTTGGGGGCTCATATGTACAGCTAAATTGCCTTCTATGAATTAATCCTTGAGGAATTCTTCAACGAATACCCACAGCTCAAAGCTACGTTTGACCAGGCAACAGAACAGGTCACATCAGCATTTTGCCAGAAGGACAAGTCAGTCAAAGAAGAATCTGTCAAACAAGCAAATAGTTCACTGTAGGATATCATGGCCAAAGAATCCTTTGAACAAGCATTCGAGACATGGAAGAAAAGCTTTCATCACCAACTACCTCTGCAGAGCTGAGGCCTTCCTTCAGTTCATTGCACCTTCTCAAAATGCTGATTGGGAGTTGAACCTGGAAGCCGCAGAGTCTCTGAGCAAGTTATGCTTTGCTTTCGACCGCTATATTGCAGACATGAAAGATCTTAAGACAACCACCCCAAAACATGGTTGGATCTTGCCAGTGGCAATGTGTATGTTACCAGGAGTGGTATTCCATTTGTCTCTGTAGGTGCTATTCGTGTCTGTTAACACATTAACAGACAAATGAAGGTTTACTCTGGGTTGACTGGAATCTCAAACAATGCTAATGCCAGACAGAGATGTTTCATGGCTGCTGCAGAACTGTCTTGCCTCTCAATTGAGTTCAAAGACCAGTTCAACACAACGGACACCACCAGAACTGAACATCCTGGGGTAACACAAATAGCATACAAAGGGACCATGCCACTGTTGATAGCATCAAGGCTACAATACTGAGTCCTGGGAACCCAGTCAGAGGTGAAGGCGATCAACTATCAACATAATTACTGGTGGATGCGCACCACAGGAACATGTTCACGACATCCTACATGCAGACTCAATTGGGCAGAAGCTGTACGAGGACTTCATTGCAGATAGAATAAAGGGTGATGTCAGTCTTTGGGCCACTGTGAAGAAAGAGAAGTTAAAGACCTTCACCTCTAATAACAGAAAGTCAACCATCAAACTTCAAAACACAAGTATATAGCTCAAAGAAACCAAAGACCTGTACAGACGCATGCTTGTCCTGTCAAGATCACGAGACATTGATCTAAAAAAATCAGTACCTATGAGTTCACTCAAGTGCCAAGAACACTTTTTGCCAGCAATGGAGAAATTCTTCCATGCATTGACAAATCAAAACTAATACACCGACTTGAGAAGCTTGCCGAAGCAGAGAACCTAGAGCCAGCAGAAGTGGAACAGGAGTCAAGCACTAGCCACAAGCATCATCACAGGATTGCTCTTGTGGATGTCATTGTGCCTCTCCATAACCTTACAAAGAAGCCACCAACTATGGAAAACGTAGGAGATCTTAGCAGGTGGTACTACAACAGAGTGATGGGTTTTGCATGTGTTTACGATGAAATAATCATAGTATTTGACACCTACAAGTCTGAGTCTCTGAAACAATGAACCAGAAAAAAAAGAAACCTGGGTCAGCTTCCAGTTGAGTACCAGATCAGAGATGAAAAAAATATCAAGAGCATTAAAATGAGCAAGTTCCTTTCACACGGCAAGACAAAGAAACACCTTACAGAGTACTTAGCTGACAATATCATCGAATATGCTGAGAGCTCCCCAAAAGTGGTCATTGTGTCCTCAGCAGTTAAATGAACTTACAATAAAGCTTGTTACTTTTAGCATACAATATTTAATCTATGTAACTATTTTCAATAAAACACAGTGTGCTGTGTTTGTATTTGTTTTTAGGAAGGACCAAAGACAACATAAGGATGGAATGTGAAGACAACAATCATGAAGAAGCAGACACACTGCTCATCCATCAAGCAATTCATGAGGCAGCTTCTAGTCAACTTACATCAGTTTACTTATTACCAAATATATTCATTTTTATATTTTCTTTCCACACTGGGCTATTTTTACCTGCCTGAGACCTAGGGCTATATAGCCTCTTGTTTTTTTTCCAACTAAGGCTGTGACTTAACTAGTAATAATAATAATAATAATAATAATAATAATAATAATAATAATATTTAGTTTCTTCAGATGCATTCATATGTACCTGGAACTACGCAAAGATTAACATATCACTTTTTTAACCCTGATTAATTCGACCAAGGCCAATGTCATTGTAAACCCAATATCATCGCAATTAGGACACAAGATATTCCTGCAAACTCGAAGCTAAGGACTATTTCTGTTTGAATGTTTCTTCACTTAACAATTATATTAAGCTAAAATTGGTCTATTATCCAAAAGTTTATCAATATCTTTAACATTCCTGAAGTCAATTCATTCACCAACACACTGCAGAGCTAAATATATCAGTAACACACATTGTGGTACTACACCTATCACCAACACTCATTTTAGTACTAGGCTACACCTATCACCCACACTAGTATGCGCACTAGTAGTCCCTGATTCGATATAACTGTCTACAATTGTCTCCCTGATATATATACAGGTAGGGGGTCATTTACATCGTTTTCAATGTTGATAATATCACTTAAATATTGGTCATGACCTTCATGAAGCCCATCTTAAAAAACGTGGCTTCCTTCTGGATGATGTTCATCTTTTCATTATCACGTCACATTCACCATGAAACACTAATTTTATAGAATTATCATATCACTGGAAGCATCCCTATCACTTGATGCAATGTTTCTGATATGAATAAATAACTTTTCATTGCAATAAACACAGAATATTCGTGGAAATGCGAGAGATTATAATATTCCGGTTATGAGAACCACGTGCACTAAACTGAGTCTACCGACTGTACTGACCAAGAAAGAAAGAGGGATGAGGGTCTCCGGCAACCCTGATTGGTGGAGACCGGAGGCGTAGCCGATATACTGCTGTGATTGGCTGAAGTACTCATCCCCCTGCTATCCAATTCAAAGTTTACCCCGATAGGTAACTCCGAATTTACCCCGTCATTGTTGATAACGGCGATTAACAGTTGAAAGAGATAATTTGGTATTTACAGTAAATTTGCAGTATCATTTCATACCAGTTTATATGCTCGAATGTTCTAAACACTTTGAATACAATAGACATCATTTACAGAAATAATTTATAAGTTATGATCTGGATATAAGAGAATAAATCAGAGATTGTTATATTCCCACCCATCTAAAACCAAGGTTTAAAGGAAGTCAAGCTAAGGCTATCCCCTCACACGATGCCAAATTTGTATGTTGCGTAGTCAGGCATGAAATGTTTGTGTCTCTGTTTGAACACCACATGTAAAGTATATGGAGTGAAATATTATCTACAGGCATAGATATCGACAATAATTTCCTTTGCTCTCTCTCTCTCTCTCTCTCTCCTCTCTCTCTCTCTCTCTCTCTCTCTCTCTCTCTCTTCTCTCTCTCTCTCTCTCTCCTCCTACTTTGAAATATCGAAAATTTCTCCGTAGTGCATTTGCGAAAAAGGCTGGCTTACGTTGAAGGCAATTTTTGAGGGGCTTGGCTCTGTGGAAACAAGCAAGTTGTGTCTGTGTCAACACAGAAGTTAACAGAAGAGTACACCATTACCGGAAAATGTTTAGAAAATCGGTGCCTGCTTATTTAATCATTAAGTCGTGTGGCTTGTCTCATCTTGAATTTCGAACTTGCTTGTAAACTGCCATCAAAATACCGATTCATTACACATGGCTCACAAATCCAACAACCCAAGCACATGTTCGACTGGCCATCGTAACAAAACGAACGGCAACACTTCATGATATGCATGCCACATTTCTTTCTTGTTTAACAAGTGCCCCATGGAAAAAATAATAACGTTTTATTGTATCAATGTGCGTTCACCAATGTGCAATGTGTTTGACCTAAACCAGATAATTGGCGCCTCGTTTGTTTAGACAGTAAAGCAACGGTGAATCCTCGCCTAGAATAACCAGCCTTATATAACACTGCTTTCTTTGAATTCAGAAGACGGCAACCGCATGCAATATTACCTTCGAATATCACTTTTCTTTACGAAATCTATATATTCAATCCGTAGGGCAACACAAGTCTTCTTCTGGTAGTGTAATTGATTGATTGATTGATTATGAATTATCTGGCATCCTGACATCTAAGTGTAAAAATTACTTATTTTTCATATTCATACATAAAAAGAATGTATTATTATCACTCTTATCCCTGAACGATGAGTATGTTTTATTCTCAGAATTTCTTAATTGGCTTTCTGATAATGTTTTTATGGATTATAATATATATATATATATATATATATATATATAATATAATATATTATATATATATATATATATATATATATATATATATATATATATATATATATATATATATATATTATATATATATATATATATATATATATATATATATATATATATATATATATATATATATATATATATATATATATATTCAAATTCGTTCCACTTCATCAAGAAAAGATAACAAAGTTAAAACATTTTTGTTGAAATACTGTATAACTAAATTCAGCAAATATTTAGCAAACGTAATGCAAACTTCCCTGACCTAATAATACATTCATGTTAGTCGTATATAGATATTAGGACTATGTAACCAAAACAAAGAGAGAGAGAGAGAGAGAGAGAGAGAGAGAGAGAGAGAGAGAGAGGGGGGGGGGTGGCCACTGATGTAATTTAATAATATGAGAAGGATTCCTTCATCACTATAGTCTTTTATGATATAACTTGTTTTAGGTAGTTTTAGGCAATACTTTTCAATAGAATTTAGATTCTCTCTCTCTCTCTCTCTCTCTCTCTCTCTCTCTCTCTCTCTCTCTCTCTCTCTCTCTCTCTCTCTCTCTCTCTCTCTCTCTCACTAGATCTAGTATTTGGGAATGAGGTGAATTATGTTAAAGAAATAATAGTGTATAACACGGGAATTTCAGACCATAATGTCATAGAATTAATATTCCATTCCAAAGCAAGTGATCACAGAATTAATCAAAGAACAAAACATTGGGAAGGATATGGAAAATATAATTTTTATTGTAAGAATATAAAATGGTCAGAAATAAATGAAGAACTGAATAAAGAATGGAAAAATGTGTTTGTAGGTGATAATATATAGGTAAATAACGACATACTGTACAAAATACTGGAGAAAATTGTTGAAAAATATGTACCGAAGAAAAAAAAAATAAACAAATGACATGCATACCAAGAGAAAGAAGGATCTTATTTCAGAAAATTAGAAAGTGGAAGAAAAATCTTACAAAAGAAAAAAATTTGTGGAAAAGGATGGAAATAAAATGTAAGATAGAAAATGCAGAACAAAAGATTATACAGTTAAAAGAAAATGAAAAAAAGGAACTTAGAAGAAAGGACACTTCAAAATATATAAAAAAAAAAAACCCAGAGTACTTTACTCCTATGCAAAAAAGATAAATAAAGGGAGATTAGAAATAGGCCCTCTAAGAATTGAAGGACGGCTAACGAATGAAAAAAAAAACGAAATATGCAATATATTAGCAGAAAAATATAAGAGTGAGTTCACGCCAAGAATTGCGAATGAAAATAATGAAACAGATATGAGAGAAGAAAATGTTGAATATCTAACGGATATAGATATTAATGAAGCAGATATTGTCAAGGCTATAAATGAAATTAAAAATGGATCAGCAGCCGGACCAGATGGAGTTCCAGCGATTTTGTTAAAAAAAAACTGCAAACACTATCGCGAAGCCGCTTGCAATCCTGCTAAGACAAAGTGTAGATATGAGCGAGATATATGTTAAACATAAATTACCTTATATAACCCCTATCTTCAAAAGTGGATCAAGACTAGAGGCAAGCAATTATAGACCTGTTAGTCTAACATCACATATTATGAAAGTGTATGAGAGGGTAATAAAAAAGAAAATAATGGATCATTTGGTTAAAGACAATTTGTTTAATATAGGTCAACACGGTTTTGTTCCCGGAAAAAGTAAACAAAAACCCAGCTGATAGCACACTATGAAAACATATACTAAAATATGATAAGTGAAAAAAGACACAGATGTGATCTATCTAGATTTTGCAAAAGCGTTTGACAAGGTAGACCATGATATATTAGAGAAAAAAATGAGAAAGCATAATATTGTGGGAAAGATAGGAAAATGGGTAAAAGAATTCCTGCAAAACAGAAAACAGATAGTGGTTGCAAATGACGAGAAATCAGATGAAGCTCAGGTAATATCTGGCGTGCCACAAGGTACGGTTTTAACTGCCCTGCTGTTTGTTATTATGATCTCAGATATAGACTGTTGTGACGAGCCAAGAGAAGGGTTGTGAGTCAAAGGCAGGATGCAATCAACTGAGTTATATTGTTGTGGAACACTCTCCTTATATACAAAACCTCAAGGCAACAGGACATGACAAGTTCACAAGACAGACAATATCACAGAGGAAAAACCAGACAGGAATTTTCATGTTCGTTTTAGTGCGAGGGAGGAGCGAAGATACAAGCATAATATATACAAAAGGAATTATGTACAATTGTGTGAAACACGGTTGGTACACGGCTCCTCCCCTAAAAATGACATACTGTACATGTTAAATAGGGCGCCCTGATCTAGAGAGGCGAACTGTAGGCGGGTCATCTGGCAGAAGATAAGCAGGTTTTAGACGATCAATGGAGACCCAGTCTTCTTTGCCCCGAATGTTTAGGAGGAATGCTTTCTGACTGCGTCGGATCACAAGAAAAGGTCCCGTGTAAGGGGGCGTTAACGGTGGCTTGCTGGTGTCGTTGCGCAGGAAGACGTAGGTGTTCCTCCTTTGAGGAGGACACAAGTATGTCGTCCACATAACATACACAGAAAGGGAGGTCCCCTAAGTTGCCCCAGCATTACGAAGGCCAAAACAGGAGTAATTGAAGGTGTATGTGCCAAACGGAGTGGTGATGGCGGTCTTGGGGATGTCTTCTGGGTTCATAGGCACCTGATAATACCCCTTCAGGAGGTCGAGCGTAGTGAAAACCTTTGCTTTGTGCAGGTAGGAGGTTACATCGGCAATGTTTGGGAGGGGGGTAGTGATCCGGTTTTGTTTGCATGTTCAGGCGCCGTTAATCCCCGCACGGACGGAGGGAGCCGTCTTTCTTCAGAACGATGTGTAAGGGTGACGACCATGGGCTGGAGGCCTTTTGGCAAAGGCCCATTTTCTCCATTTCGGCGAACGTCTGTTTGGCGGCTGCCAATCGTTCCGGTGCCAGACGTCTGAATTTTGCGAAGACGGGGGGTCCCCGTCGTCTTGATATGGTGATAAATACCGTGCTTGGCAGGAACCGTGGGTGTTTGGCGAAGTTCTGGACGGAAAACTTCCGGGTACGACGTGAGGAGGTGGGCGTAGGCATCCGTGGGTGCGCTGATGTGGAGAGCGAGGTTAGAGGGGGCGGGTTGAAGAGGTGTCGACAAGTACGAGTCTGCGTTGACCAATCGTCGGTGGGCGACATCGACCAGAAGGTGGAAATGAGAGAGAAAATCCGCACCGAGGATTGGCATTGTGATGTCAACAACGAGAAACTTCCAATTGAATTTACCGTTTCCGAACGATAATGTGAGGCTCTCGTAACCGTAGGTGTGTATCGCAGATCCGTTGGCAGCTACCAAGCGGACGTCGGCAGATGTAGACAGACTACGTTGTGCCTTGAAGAGTTTCCTTGGCAAAAGAGAACGACATGCTCCCGTGTCTACCAAAAATCGCACGCCCGTTCCTGCATCCTGTAAAAAGAAAAGATTAAAATCATGGGAGGCCACCGCCACAAGCGATGGCCTACTTACACGTTTTTTTGGCCACTGATAATCTTGGGCGCATTTCTTCGCGGTTGCCCCGAATCTGAAGTGGTAGTAGCAAAACTGCGGCGGATGGGAGGTAGTATGTGGCTGTAGAAGTCGTTCGTTGGGGCGCGAGTGATTGGTGGGTGGTGGGCGGCTTTGTCGCCGCTTCGGCACGTCACGGGGTAGGCGTGTATGTCCTACGGCATTCATGTCAGCTTCGATGTACGTTGAATAGGCATCCTCGTCGTCAGGAGTGGAGGCGTTTATGGAGGTCTTGAAGTGGCTGTCCATAAGGGCGTCGGCTTTGGTCATCAAGTCCTTTATGGGTAAACTATCGACATCGGGTATGGCAGCGCGCACAGGTTCAAGTAAACGGCGTATCCAAAGGGCACGGAGTAGGTTCACCTCACGAGGAGAGCCGTCTGCGGCAGGTTGAAGGCGAGCGATACTGGTCATTTCCCTGAGGGCAAGCGAAGCCCTTTGGTCCCCCCAACTGTTGTTGCGAGAGCTGAAAAAGCTTTGCTATATGGGCGGCTGGCGACGGCGAGTACTGCTGCAAAAGGTATGATTTGAGGTCGTCATACGCTATTGGGGTGTCTCCTTGTTCACAAAGCCAGTCGGATATTTCTGGGAAGGTGTCCTCGGGTATCGCCGCGAGAACATAATCCGCTTTGGTGGTTGAGCGAGTCACGCCCCTGATACGAAAGTGGACTTCAGCGCGTTGAAACCAAGCGAACGCTTCTCCGCTAGCGAACGGTGAAAGTTTCAATGGAGCGGCTGCAGTGCCAACTGCTGGGGTAGAGTCCGCCTCCGTCATATTACCAACGATGGAGGGGCGAGGGAGGTGAGGGTGGAAGGCGGTGGGAGCGAGTCGACTTCCGGGGTCACCAATGTGACGAGCCGAGAGAAGGGTTGTGAGTCAAAGGCAGGATGCAATCTACTGAGTTATATTGTTGTGGAACACTCTCCTTATATACAAAACCTCAAGGCAACAGGACATGACAAGTTCACAAGACAGACAATATCACATAGGAAAAACCAGACAGGAATTTTCATGTTCGTTTTAGTGCGAGGGAGGAGCAAAGATACAAGCATAATATATACAAAAGGAATTATGTACAATTGTGTGAAACACGGTTGGTACACTGTGATGTTGAAAACTCTGTAGTGAGAAGTTTTGCCGATGACACAAGAATTAGTAGAGAAATTACTTGTGATGAAGATAGGAACTCACTACAAAGAGATCTAAACAAAATATATGAATGGGGGGAGTTAAATAGAATGGTATTTAACTCCGATAAATTCGAAACAATGAATTATGGAAACAGAGAAGGAATGGTATATGCATACAAGGGACCTAATAACGAGACAATCACAAACAAGGAAGCAATTAAAGACTTTAGTGTAATGTTAAATAGGAATATGTTATGCAAGGACCAAATAGCAACACTGTTGGCTGAATGTAAAGCAAAAATGGGAATGTTATTCAGACACTTTAAAACAAGAAAAGCTGAACACATGATTATGCTTTACAAAACTTATGTACGTAGTACACTCGAGTACTGCAATGTGATATGGTACCCACACTACCAAAAGGATATTGCACAAATAGAGAGTGTACAAAGGTCCTATACTGCTAGAATATAAGAAGTTAAGGACCTTGACTACTGGGAAAGACTGCAAATGTTAAAACTATACAGTCTAGAAAGGAGAAGAGAACGCTATATGATAATACAAGCATGGAAGCAAATAGAAGGAATTTCTGAAAACATCATGGAGCTAAAAATATCAGAAAGAGCAAGCCGAGGTAGATTAATAGTGTCAAAAAAATATACCAGGAAAACTAAGGAAGGCGCACAGG
>NC_090753.1:32883865-32886365 GCF_036898095.1 Palaemon carinicauda | reverse complement strand
TGGTAGAAATAAACTTCAAATAAGATATGAATAGCGATATTCGTAAAATTAATAAATTATGCAAACATTTCCATTATAATATAGACAACCATCCGAAGTATTACATAAAGCTCAGTTACACAAATCAATGATTAACTAAAATAATAAAGTGACCACTAGAATCTAATAGAAATAGGAATCTTCATGATACTGTATAAAAAAGCTTTGTTCGGCCGTGCAATTAATAAATCTTAGAGAGAAAACCATTATATTTGCATAGTAAATAAAAAAAAAACCATGGTTGCTAAAGTAAATAAAAAACTGATTGTGGAGATGGAGCAGTTCTGTTCCGAAACAGTCGTCTCATCTTCAGTTTGTACTGCTTGCAAATCAAAGCAAATATAAATAGATCAAAGCTCGTAACACATACTTTATTAGATAATTCTTAGGTAGGCGGTAGACTTTGTAAAGTTGAACATACTTCAAAATATGTAAATTTTATTATCATGGAAATACAAACATGATGTTTCTCAAACCAATTCCTTTTGATAAAGGGTTAAGTTTTCCAAAAATTACATTGAAAACATGTAACTATGCAACGTTTTCGCAAAATCTATTACCAATTTGATGAAAATAATCATGATAAACGAGGAAAGACGTATTTCCAATTACAATATCCCCGGTTGAATTAATTATGAAATGAAAATATGTTCGTGATATCTTATTACTAGAAGTATTTAGATTCCTGTCAATCAAAAAGATATAAAAAACCATTGTGATAAAAAGTTATAAAACTAATGTTTATATAAATGAATATATATATATGTATATATATATATATATATATATATATATAATATATATATATATATATATATATATATATATATATATATATATATATATATATATATATACAAGGTATTTATATATTTATATATATATACAGTAAAATATATATATATATATATATATATATATATATATATATATATATATATATATATATATATATATAATGTATTTAGATATAACTGTGCACTTATTTAAACGCGTCAAAATATCACTGTAGTTTTTTATCCCTTACACTGAAGGTTAGAAATTCGCCTGATTGACGTTTTGTAAGTGAAAGACCTCTTGAATCAAAAGCCCAACATCCTGCACAAAATATTTTCCATGCTGTAAGGTTCTCTGGAATTCAGTGGAATTCCTTTTTCTATTCCTGAGAATTCCACAATAGAGCAAACTACCGGATGCTGGAGCAAGGTATGGAGGGAAATTCCCTTGGCCAGACACGTTGGACCTATAAAAAGGATTTTTTTTTCAAAGGGTGTGTATGCGTATATTGAATTTGTGGCAGGAGAGAGAGAGAGAGAGAGAGAGAGAGAGAGAGAGAGAGAGAGAGAGAGAGAGAGAGAGAGAGAGAGAGAGAGAGAACTATACAAAGGAATGAATATTTTTCCCTCCGTACTTCCAAGGCCATTTTCCATTTTAAAACTGGGATATATATCTGATCAATTGTAATTGTGATGGCGCCAAGTAAGGGTGTGAACTCAAAGGCAGATTGGAAACGACTGAGTTATATTATTGTGGAACACTCTCCTTATATAAAAAACCTCAAGGCAACAGGATATAACAAGTTCACAAGACAGACAATATCACAGAGGAAAAACCAGACATGAATTTTCATGTTCGTTTTAGTGCGAGGGAAGAGCGAAGATACAAGCATAATATATACAAAAGGAATTATGTACAATTGTGTGAAACACGGTTGGTACATGGCTCCCCCCCTAAAAATGACATACTGTACATGTTAAATAGGGCGCCCTGATCTAGAGAGGCGAACTGTAGGCGGGTCATCTGGCAGAAGATAAACAGGTTTTAGACGATCAATGGAGACCCAGTCTTCTTTGCCCCGAATGTTTAGGAGGAATGCTTTCGGACTGCGTCGGATCACAAGGAAAGGGCCCGTGTAAGGGGGCGTTAGTGGTGGCTTGCTGGTGTCGTTGCGCAGGAAGACGTGCGTTGCAGAGTGAAAGTCCGTTGGTATGTGATGCTTCGCTGGGGACTTGTAAGTCTGGCGGCACGGAGTAAATTTTCCCACGACGTGACGTATGCGCTGGAGATCGTCGGAGGAGGTTGTAGAAGGAAAAAATTCGGCAGGGACGACCAACGGGTCGCCATACACCATTTCAGCTGCCGAGACGTCGAGGGCGTCTTTAGGAGTGGTCCTTAGTCCAAGGAGGACCCAGGGAAGCTGAGTAAACCAGTTGCATTCCTTGCAGCGGGACATCAAAGCTGCTTTGAGGGTGCGATGAAAACGTTCAACCATTCCATGTGCAGCGGGGTTGTAGGCCATTCTCTGATGTAGGGTGATGCCCAGGAGATTCGCTAATGACGTCCATAATTGAGAGGTGAAAGTGGTTCCCCTGTCAGAAGTAATATGCTCAGGGATACCGAATCTTGAAATCCATCCAGAGAGTAAGGCAGATGTACATGAGGCGGACGTTGCAGTTTCCAT
>NC_090753.1:32871365-32878865 GCF_036898095.1 Palaemon carinicauda | reverse complement strand
CCCAAAACCTGTATCCTATGACATCTTTCACGTATGTTCATAGCATTATCACAAAATTCTATGTTAGGTAAAACAACAACTTAGCCTTCATTCTGAGAAAGTGATTTGGAGTTAGAGGGACCAATGTTGGATCATTATATTTCTCCACAGACAAAGGACGATTATTAGCAATGCCAGATGACTTAAAAAAAAAAGTCCTCAAACCATCCCAATCAAGCTGGGAAACATGATTTGACGAAATCACAGACAAATTTTTCTTGTAGTCCTGATCTAAAGTCCCAAGAGCCTGTTATATGACTTACCGTAGGCACGTTAAAATTGAACTCAAAATTGCAATCTTGATCGAGTAGATATTCATCGACTTTCCATGCTTAAAAATCCTTTGCACTAACAAAATTCGTAGCTTTATCACACCTAAGCATCCTTATATGCCACGGATAGGTATAAATCGTCTTAGAGCATTGATGAAAAAATCTATGGAGAGAGAATCTGCAACTTCCAGGCGCACATCACGAAATACATAAGCACGAACATGACAATATCTCTTGACCTCTTTCCTGTCTGGTTTTACAACATATGGTCTAAAGTAGTTGCAGGCACAAAATCAGAAGCATGGAGAGGGATTCACAGGATCCTTTGGAAGATCCCTCAATTTCTGATCCACGAGTTTTCTTCTATACCTACTACAGGCAACACATTTTAAAACAAAACGAGAAACTACTGAACTGGCATTCATAATCCAAAAAACCCTGAAATCAAACTACATTACGAGTGAAACCATTTCCCTATTGAGCGTCTTTTGAGTGACAGTAATCCATAACTGAACACGTAACAAGACCTATATATCATACTACTAGACATTTTTCATCATAACTATAAGATCACTATGAGATAACCTATCACCTAATCTCAAAGGACCATTGTCATTTAAGAAACAGTCAAAGTGGTGAAGTTTTCTAAACTTACTTATGCTACACTTTTCTTTCTGCTGATCAAGCTCTAAATGAAAGAAAGGATCTTGGGTGAATTGCATAATTTTAATTACTGCTTCCTGTATATCCTCAGCAGTAACACTTTCATATAGAGACACCTTACCACATGAAACTTTATTTCGCTAAGATCGTGCAATTTGGGGACAATCCAACAGCTTTCTCCAAGCAAAGCCATGATGTAAAATGCATAGATTCACTCTACAATCCAAAATTTTTGGCATGCACAGACGTGCTTAGAGCTTACACATTCTTTTTTACTTCAGAATCACCTGAACATAACACAGTTTTTTTTTTTGCTCAACAAGGATTCTGGAACAAAATCTGGCACATACAGAAAAGAGGGACCTCTGAACAATCTTACATCTTTCAAAGGTCTCCAAACAGAAGTACCATGTGATGCAATAGCCGCAGGATTTTTATCACTAATAACAAACACCCCCTCAGGAGTTGATGACAGGTTCTTTATCTGTTGGACACGATTGGCTACAAGCACGTAAAACCATTTAGCCTCATTATCATTGTAACCAAGAACTACCTGACTATCAGTATAATAGAAATTCTTGACATCTGAGTAGTTGAACTCTTTCTTGAAAATGCTACTAATCCTAACTGACAATATCATAGCTGTTGACTCTAACCTTGCGATTGAAATCAGTTTCAATTGAGCAACTCTAGCTTTAAAAAAAGAAAGAAAAAAAGGATGAGACATGTATCCATCAAAGAATATCAAACAAGCACACATAAGAACACTGACCATACACCAATGTTGAAGCATCACAAAAGTGATGAAGCTCCACTGAAATAACTTTCGAAAAATCCCGATGCTTGATACATCTAACTTTCGTCACGTCATGTAAATTCCAAATTTCGGTCTTCCACTCAAGCCATTTAGACTGAACTTGATTTGACAGGAGAGTCCCAATCATTATCTTAACGGTATGACTCTCGCAGGATTTGCTTGTACTGAAGAATGAAGGGCGACACAAACCCTGGTAGATCAAATACCGAAATGCTGGTTCACAGGATACTTCGCCTGGACAAAGTCTTTTCTATCAAAAGCACCTTGAATTGAAAACAATCTACCAAAACTGACGACTTAATACCCAAATATGCTCTACTAAATTGTCAGAATTGTTAAAATGAAGGCTTTGAAACAAATGACAACGATTTTCAAGCATAACATTCATAAATCATATGTACTGATCATACAACAATTTGTCCCTTTCCAAGTGTTTAATAAGAAAGCACAACCCTCAGAGCATTAGACATGCAATATGAAAAGGATGAATCATCTCTTCAAAAAGGCAAAGGCATAACGAACCGTACCGATCCACACAAAGACAAGTTATCCTATAAAATGTGGAAGAATTTACGATCTTCTGTAGACAGTTTTACAGTATCAGTTTCCAAGTCTTTTTCAAGTATCTTGATAAGATTAGAAGGGAAAACTTCTTTAATTTTTTACCTCAAAGTGAAATGAACCACAGACTCTGGCAAATGATCATGATTCTTAGATATTAAAACAACATGAGAAGCTCTAAAGTCACTATCATCTGATTCACATTCGGTAGAAATGGTTCCAACAATAGTACAACCCAAAATACTTCACTGTACATAAAGACTATCTCTTGAAGGTGTAATAACTTCTAAAAGAAACAAAGCCTTTGCGCAATTATAGCCAATGAGCAAACTTATATCTCAATTAGATTTTACCGATACCAGTTTTTCTCAGAAACAATGATGTGGCCAATCATTAACCGTATATGGTGAAGGTATATGACTGCAATTAGCTTGCATAATCTTATGAGTATATGCTTCTGGTAAATTCAAACAAACGGTACCATTGTAACCTCCCACATGTAAACCACCTATCCTTGAACTCTCAACCAGTTTATCCTTAGCCAACATTGTACTCCGAAACAAGTTTACTCCAGGACCACTAACATTCAGTTCTTGAGCAGTTTTCTCTAAGATAAACATAGATTCACTCAGACTGTCCAGCAAACAATAGACCAAAACTTCACGATTGGAGTCTCACTCATGATCTAACCACACTGAAACAGTCATTGAACTAAATTGCTGTCCATCCCAAGTACCCAAAAAAGCTTTGAGAAGTCATTGGCTTAATCACTGGTGCATACACATGCAAATCATTAGTCTTCTTGAAATTGGAAGAAGTCTCCTCACTCTTATGGAACAGAGTTGGATTTCTTTTTTTTTCTAAGTCTCTAAAAAATAATTTGCATTGACAATCCTTAGTCACATGACCTAGACGTAAATACCCATAGCAAAGTGTCTTCTCCAAAACAAACTTATTTCTCTCATCACAGGCCTTTCTGTGAGCTTAGGACTAAAATCTAGATAGTGAGCTTCACTACAGAACAAACATTTTACAGGTTCCTTTCTTTTTATTTGTCAGTACAATTAGTCTGCGACTGCTCAGTTAAACTCGAATAGAACGTTTTTGAAGCATTCACCTTGTATTTCAGTTTGTCACTTAGCAAAATATTCTTCAAAGACTGAGATGACGTAATAGGATTCTATGCGACATCAGCTTCCTTCGACAGAAAACTATCGAAGTCAATAAATGAAGGAAAAACATTTTTCTCCGTCATACTGTGTTACTATACAAGCCCAATGATTTACAATCCAATCTGGCAGAATACATAACATCTGTTTTTTTTTCGCATCATTCATGGCAGCAAAGTTTCCTCATAAATGGGTGTTCGTATGCGCGGCTTTGTTTATACCTATTTTTTTAAGAAATACAAGAAATTGAAAAATGAACTTCCTAATTGATCGAATTTGTGAAACATCGCAAGTATCATTCAAAAAAAAACAATAAGATCATTTTCTTCTTTGCGCCATGTTTTCTTCGCACGTTATAAAAAAAAAAAATAGGCTCTCTGAACCAAATATTTCATATATTTCACGTTTATGAATCTACTGCCTAGACCTGCCACTCACAAGAGCTTCCCTAGATACCCCGGGATCAACGCTTTTTCATAGTATAGTAAAAGGCTCGGTGGAATGAATATTAGTCTTGTTAGTTAGTTAGTTAGGTAGTTAGGTAGTTAGTTAAAGCCATTGATGAAAACTTTTCATTCGTCAGAGCATTTTAGAATTATGTTTATGGCTTCTACGGAACAGTTCTATTTGATTGAGGGTAATAAAATTCTATTCCACGTCTCGTGACTAATAATTTCTACTTTTCTTTAGTTTGAGTTTATAGCGGTGAATGAATCGAAATATGAAGTAATATCAATATTGAGAAAATATAAACCAAAGCGAAGATACGAAAATGACGAAATGCAAAGTGAGTAGAAATAAAAACAAAAGGATAAATCTTTTATGTAGATTAGGTTTTTACAAGCTTACGTCCAATTCTCCATCTCTTTTTCTTTCTCGAACTTTCTTAATCAATCGAGATAGAAGGACTTTGATTAATTAGTTCCCTTCCTTCTTCTTAAGCGTCGCATCTCAACTCGGGTAAAGTACAACAAAATAAGGCCACCAAAGAGTAAATGGAATTTCGAGTTATAAATATTATTTTGAGATTATTTTTTCCAGATTCCAAAGATTCATTTATTTATTGGGAATTACTGTCGTGCCTAGCTTTCCTCTTGTGTGTGTTTGTGTGTGTGTGTGTGTGTGTGTGTGTGTGTGTGTGTGTTTTATTCAATTTATTTCAAGTCGCTTAATTTTTCCGGATTTTTCATTATTATTATTATTATTATTATTATTATTATTATTATTATTATTAGTTTCCGAAGACCGGAACCACCAATGAACTGACAGTTAATCTAACATTTTCTCTTCATGAACAATAAAAGTAAAGTCCAAATACTGTAGATGTTTTGTATCTTTATGTTCCGAGGTTTGGAGGAAGGGCAACCATTTACGTCTCTCGGAAAAGCTTTGCCGGATTTCAAACGGTGATTAGTCCTTGAAACTGTTCACCTCTCTTGATTCTGGTTGGGGTAAGGTTTAGAGAAAGAATGTGATGAAAAAAAATCTTGTATAATGAATATTCTAGTAAAATGTTGTAAATAAGGGTTAATCCTCTGTTATTGGGGACTTGATGAAGAGATTATTAATATAACATAAAACATACAGAAGATTTTCAGAATGATAACTTTTGATTACTTGGAACATATATGATATATTTAATGTGAATATCAATCAAGGGACAAGAATTACAAATGTTATCTGAATGACTAATAAATACTCAAAAGCAAAGTCTAAATATTTCCGTAATAAAGCACACACGCACAAACACAAAGACAAACACATGCAGATCCCACCCTTTCCAGCTATCTCCCCTTTTCCTAACCACAACACAGTGGTCCGGATATTCGTGGGAGATTATGATTTCCGAGTGAGCCTTTCGGGTACCCCCTCTCACCACAGTATAAATACTCACTCTCCTCCACTATTTGACGGACAGGGATAGACCAAATATTCATACGTTGGTAATGAGGCTCAAAGTGATAGGATATATATATATATATATATATATATATATATATATATATATATATATATATATATATATATATATATATATATATATATACACCATAGTTCCCATGGATACTACCGCTACACTTGGCACGCCGCATTTGAGAATTACTCTTGCTCTTACAAGTACCAAAATTAAAAACGAAGCTAACCCCAAAACAGTATCTTTCAGGGTACTTTTTTGCTCTCATTTCCTAACCGCGGTATTCTCTGACTATGAGTTGTGCTGCCTCTAGCCAAATCAGGTGATTGGGAATTTGCACCAAGGAAAAAAAAAATAAAAAAAAGTAAAATATAAAGCAAAAACACACACTGTCACTAATACAAAACCATCGTAGTGGAACTCCTTTTGTCAGAGAGTTAAACATTCATCAGCTGTTATAAATGGTGTGGCATAGCTAGAATGCAGCATCAAGAAGTCAGCGCATACCGCGGATAGCAAATGAGATAAAAAATGTAACCGGAATGATTCTGCTGGTGGTTGATGAAGTGCTCCTTTAGCATCGGGTTTGATGTTGGTACTTGTAGGAGCAACGGTAATTCTCAAATGCGGCGTGCCAGCAATGCAGTAGTATCCATGGAAACTATGGTAAGTTGTAGATAATTATTATTATTATTATTATTATTATTATTATTATTATTATTATTATTATTATTATTATTGTTATTGTTATTATTAAAAAGATCACTAAAATTATAGTCTGCTAATCATGCCTCTGAAAAAAAGTTATTATTAGGTGAAAAATAAATAGAAAACGAGATATTTTACATTGAACATCACTATAATAAACCAAAAACTAAATATTTCCATAAGCAAATCAAAGAAAAGAAAAAAGAAGAAAAAAAAATTAAAGCAAAATCACGGAAAAAAAGATAACCTTTCCACACACAGATAATTATTTACTGTATCTTAAATAAAAAAAAAAAGTATAGCCTTCTCTTCTTACCTTTTTCAGTATCCTTTCACTGGCCTTTTTTGGCGGGTCCTTTGTCCTTTTTTTCGTGTAAAAATATTGTTTGAAATCTTCCTGACTTCCATGACAACGAAACAGACAATATTGCGAAATGTGCTTCTCCCTTGGCTTCAAAAACAAAAAATAGGTTAAGGAGAAACTTTTATGTTTTCGAATATAAGATAAATAAAAGAAACAGATCGAAAAAGAGCATTCAGAAAAAAAATGAAATGGTAAATGTTTTATTTGATCACAGCTTGAGGATTTATCTAAAACTGGCTGGAGAAAAATATGAGCGTGATTCGATATTTTCAGGTCACATTATCTATTCAAAGGCCAGGATATACAGTATGTAATATAAATCTCCTGCAACAAATATTTTTTTTAAGTTGGTGATGAAAGAAGTATTGAATTAAAAGCTCATGGTAGAGACGGCTGGCGAAATCTAACCGTGGCCCTATGCATAATTGGCATAGGACTAGATAATGATGAAGATGATGATGATGATGATTATTATCATTATTATTATTATTATTATTATTATTATTATTATTATTATTATTATTAATAGCAAAGCAACAACCTTGGTAAAGCATGATGCTATAAGCCCAATGAGGAAAGGAAATCAGGAAATAGATAAACTTCATGAAAAATAATGAATAATTTATATGATTTATTTTAAAATCCTAAAGAGAAACTTGAGGTAACTATTTATGACGTCTGTGAGCTTTATCTTAGCAAAACTACTTGCAACATTAATCCATCTAACTTCTATCTAGGGATCGTTGGTAAATGTAACTGACTAGTACAGTGGTGAACTGTTCGCCTAATATTTGTATGGCAGCAGATCAATACCTTTCCGGGACCGTGAGTTTAAGCTGTTTACAGAGGAGGCCACTACTATTGTTGAGCACCACAGTGGTTAGTTGGGCTTGCCCTGCTGATGTTTTGGTGAGCATCTAATTTCTATCTGATAAAACTAGAACTGAAACCAGGCACCTTTAACCATTAACCTTATATTCAATGAATTGATA
>NC_090753.1:32863865-32866365 GCF_036898095.1 Palaemon carinicauda | reverse complement strand
CCAGGTTCCTTGTTAATGACACCACAGAAATTTCAATAGCTATGTTGCAAAGATTTCGGTTCATGTCTTTCAATATTATTTACACTCGGTTTTTATTATTATTAATAATAATAATAATAATAATAATAATCAGAGAGTTCTGACATCTGGCAATGAATATAACTAACTTTAAACATTGTTACCCCGTATGAATGGGAAAAAGGCACGCTAATAAATGATGATTAAACTGAAGTCAACGGACTTCACCTACCATTTTGTATGCGCTAACTGTCGAGTAGATGGGGTAGAGTGCAATGTTGATTCGAAATCGGTATCTTGATCCTTATATATATATATATATATATATATATATATATATATATATATATATATATATATATATATATATATATATATATATATATATATAATTTATATATATATATGTATATATATATATATATATATATATATATATATATATATATATATATATATATATATATATATATATATATATATATATATATTTCCAATAAGTCATATATTCTAATATATTAAGGTCTGGATTCTCTCGATGACCACAGGATCAATGCCTCTTGTGAAATCACATAAAAACTATAGTGTAATATTGACCTTACCACTTAGCCGGTCAGATACTATTGTCTTTGAGTGATTTAGCATGGTGTCCTGATCCTGAGATCGTAGAGGCAATCCAAAATTTATTTTATTAAAATATATAGCTTATTTGTCATATGAAAAATACGTTTAAATTTGCAAAATTTATTATATATATATATATATATATATATATATATATATATATAAATATATATATATATATATATATATATATATATATATATATATATATATATATACTTATATATCTATCTATCTATATATATATATATATATATATATATATATATATATATATATATATATATATTTATATATATATATATATATATATATATATATATATATATATATATATGTATATATACATATGTATATATATATATATATAATATATATATATATATATATATATATATATATATATATATATTTATATATATGTTTCCGGTCACGCTCAGCAGCATTGCCATACATATAAATACTCGGTTTGTGCCCCTCTCAGGTTGGGAGGAGAGGGAGTAGTCATATTCTGGTTAGAAGGGGGTTACCCCGTGAGATACACTCGAAAACCACAATCAACCACAAATATCCGAAACTGGCGTTTTGTAACTAAGAAAGGAGGAAAGGGTGGAATGAGTGGAATTTGTGTGCTTATTGTTTTTTACGTGTCGTGTAAAATAGTCTAAGAATAAAAGAAATAAGCCTCGGTTTCCCAAGAAGAATTTCTTAGGGCATTTATAGTGTGACCCTTACAGTTTCTTCGGAAACCATTACTAATAGGGCTATGAAACATCTGTAAGTAAAAAAAAAAAAAAAAAAAAAAAAAAAAAAAAAAACCATCTACCTGCCAGATCATTTTCATTCAGCTGCTAACAAGTCCAAGATAACTTAATCTGAGAATTTCTTCATATGTAATATGGGTCAATGTTGCATCAAAGCCATATGAAAAATAATTCATTTCTTTTTTTTTTCTTTTTTTTTTGTAATGAAAAATCCTAATTAGACTGACTTGTATCAGAATTGTAATATGGATCAATATTCTTTTAAAGCTACATACTTTCGAAAAATAATACAATTAGTTTTCTTTTTTTATCTTTGCAATGTAAAATATAAATTAGATTGACTTTTGTATCACTTGTAGTATAGACAATGTTCCTTGAAATCTACACAATTACTAAATACAGAATAATTTATTTCCTGTTTTTCTTTGTAATATATAATGCTTATTAGATTTACTTTTTTAATTGATTTTCCTCATAAAGTATTGGGGGAAAAAAACGGGAGGGAAACCCCGGCCTGTGACTGGATATAACCTAATGTAAAGGATTCATTTAATGAAGTTTTAATAGAGTCCTTTATGAGACTAAGTAATTTAGATTAACACTTTGTTCTTCATGTGCTTTCACGTGAAACTAGTTGGCAGTTGCAACTGAAGCTGACAGCTTCCAGTATTGATTAACTGGATACTCACTTTAATTTACTTTACTTTGAGGACAGCTTTTCTGGTTCTTATACAGAGGGGATATGAATAAAACGTGGTTAACATTGATTTGTCAATAAATTATTTCATCAATGAATAATAAACTCATGATGCATAAAATAGGATATATACTTTTCTAACCCAGGAAAAAGACATTTATGAAGAATTTATATTTACAAATAAAACATAATGATGATATTCGTTGACGTAGTGGTGATATAATAAGTAATAATGAAATTTAATTAGTATGACACAATAGTCATAGCGGTAATTTTTTTCAGTCAATTGTAATCATATATGTATCATTTTTTTTTAATTATTATATTATCGAAATGAGTAATACAATTATAGGCTTGCTGAAAAATTCATGAATAGAGATCTTAGTATATATATATA
>NC_090753.1:32853865-32856365 GCF_036898095.1 Palaemon carinicauda | reverse complement strand
TTTTGGTAAAATTTCAATATTTTTTTCTTTTATTTTTACCTTTTCTCGTTATTCTTCATCTAGTCCTGAAATGAACCAAAACATATTGTCAGTTTTGTTAAAATACATATCTGGTTTACATTATTTCGATAGACTACACAATGTATGCTACGGTATATTGTTTTTCGTGAAGTGATAATAAAATCAATAGATACAATAGAGATCATAATCAATAGTTGTTTTCTAGCTGAATCTAGTGAAAGCTACATAACCAGAAATATGCTTTATTTACCCCCCCCCCCTCTCTCTCTCTCTCTCTCTCTCTCTCTCTCTCTCTCTCTCTCTCTCTCTCTCTCTCTCTCTCTCTCAGAGAGAGAGAGAGAGAGAGAGAGAGAGAGAGAGGAGAGAGAGAGAGAAAAGAAAATAAAAATCATCAGTGGAATTTGGTTCACCCTGATTAAAATTCGAAGCCTTCGTTTTAATGAAAACAATATCGGCCAATCAAAATAATTTACTCCAAAATTATGCAGTCCTGCTGCTCTCTTCTTTTTGTACAGTAATTAGATTGAGGAGGTACTAATCGACTTGGAACCGACATATATTGGTATTTTTTTGCTTTCCTAACATTTAAAGAACCTCCTAATTACTGTACAAAGTGAGGAGAGCTGCAAGACTGCATAATTTGAAGTAAATGGAGAGAGTGCTCTTGTAAACAAATACCCAGATTGTATATAAACTACAGTATTGCATACATGCATTCGCTGTAATCAGGCAAGAAAGCAAGTTAAGATTTTGTCGAATTAAGAGACGAATTCTTCCTTTGAGAAAGTGGTTTAAGTGCTAAAATTGTTTCCTATATCATTAATTCTTATTTGCTAAAATGGGGGTCTGTTGGCTAAATTCATCATCTTTTTTTAAGCAAGTGGCATGTTCCTTTACAAATCATTTAGTAAGTTAACATTAAATGATTCCAAAGAACAAAAAAAAAAGATCCAGTAAAATAAAATATTTTTAGATTTCTTCGATATTCCCCAATGCCTTGGCTCGTGAATGTGCTATAGAATATACAAGGCTTTATTGTTATACCAAAGCTGATCAGAATGAGAAATTTTGATTAAGATTTATGTAAGTATTTCTGGAAAGATCTGTTGGAGGTTTTTTATGACACACACGTTCAACTGGTACATACAGTATTTAAATTTGGGTTATTGGTAGATAACAGATATTGAAAATGTGCACCAAGAACGACATATAAAACTAATTAAAGAAATTTACATCGAATTTTATATCAGTATTATCGAAAATACCGAATTAGATAGCTTTAAACATCTTTATAATGTCTTAATTCTAACACAACCTACCATGAGGAGCTGAGATATGAAATATTTCTAAAGGTTGGCCAAGGCACCAGCCATCCGTTGAGATATTGCCGGTAGAGAGTTATTGGGTCCATTGATTGGTCGTAATACCCGATTTCAGTGATTCTCGTTTCAAAGTCACTAACTGGGTTCCAACAACGAAACCGCTTGATAAAAATACACTTCATTAAGCAGGGTTTTTAAAGTATCAATGTTATAAATTCTATCTTAATGTCAGTTATATCATTATGTGAAAATAAACAAAAAAACATTAATTATGGTAAAAATTCTCAAAAGAAAAAAAATACTAAATATGTATACTTAACGAATCTAACATTTTAGCCACCATAAACATGTATTCACCATAGTGAGCTTATCAGGGATGTAGTTGTGGGCGATATCTGATCAGAGTAAAGACATCAACTACCAGTGCCACGGTGACACTCTACCAGTAAAGTCCGTCTACTCTACTCTTCTAGTCATTTGATAATCATGATTACAGCTACCCAACCACTAGCGGAGACTATAATTCTAGTTGAGCGGTATTTCACCAGATTTCGAAATAGACATAACCAATCGGATAACAACTGTGCAAATATGGCTTTAACTGTACGATGAAGGAAAACGATAGAAAAGCCATCCTAGGAGGTGGAAGACCCTACTGCGTAGTCAGAGAAGATAACGACGAGTTAACTAAGTTTATAACCAAACTTTTATTTTCATAATCATATTCCTTTCTCAATAGTAGACACGCCTCACTAAGTCAAAATATTTGTAATAGATTAGTTGTCATTATTCCCAGAAGGAATAAAAACATAGACGCTCATACCAGATATTAATACCACCTCTCTCTCTCTCTCCCTCTCTCTCTCTCTCTCTCTCTCTCTCTCTCTCTCTCTCTCTCTCTCTCTCTCTTTTAAAAGACGAAATTGTTATTACTGGAATCTGTTATATTTTTCCCATGGGCCAATAAATTTCTAGACATTATACGTATCGGTTTTAATGAATTATAGTGGTCTATCATGCACTTGCTAAAAAGATCCTCTGTTTTATACGAGTTCCTCATTGTGACTTCAATATGATTGGACACGGGTCATCACTGTTTCGACTTTTACGCGTCCCATTCCAGTTTATCCCTTCAGTGAAACCGATATACAATCGCC
>NC_090753.1:32846365-32848865 GCF_036898095.1 Palaemon carinicauda | reverse complement strand
AAATATTTAGAAAAATATGATTATTGTTTATGAAATAAGGAAGATTTGAAATTTCCGCTGCGGCGGCTGAACCTATCAAGGTTAGCGTGGAAAATCCAAATTATGCGAATGTTCACACTTTGTGGATCAATGCAAGATAAAAAATTAGGTCATAAAGAGAAGGAGTTTTTACCACCAGAGCACGACCATAATTACTTAACAAATACATATTTTCATAAAACACGCCAGGATTTTTCATAACTCTGACCATCCTTTTACATTCAGATCTCCCTGGACAATTCTATCCTGTTTTTAATACTAGGCAGGCAGTTAATTCTAAGAGCCCGGCCTTCTCCATCACGAGGCTCAATACTACGAAGTACTCTAGAAGTTTTATTCCAGCTGTTACCAAGTTGTGGAATGATCTTCCTAATCGGGTGGTTGAATCAGTAGAACTTCAAAAGTTCAAAGTTGGAGCAAACGCTTTTTTGTTGACCAGGCGGACATGAGTCTTTTTATAGTTTATTTATGACATATTTGTTTTTGATGTTGTTAATAGTTTATATATGACATGTCTGTTTTGACGTTGTTACTTATTTTAGAATGATTTATTGTTATTTTGTTCTCTTCATTTATTTATTTCCTTATTTCCTTTCCTCACTGGGCTATTTTACCCTGTTGGAGCCCCTGGGCTTAGAGCATCTTGCTTTTCCAACTAGGGGGTTGTAGTTTGGATAGTAATAATAATAATAATAATAATAATAATAATAATAATGTGTTTCCTTTGATTGACAGTTAATTGCTGCTGGAAACTTGCTTGTGTGTGTGCCTTTTTTTTCTACTAAAATTTTGATATTTTTTATCTTTTTCATAGCGAGTATTCGCTGCCGTCTGTTCTAGATGGAAATATCAGCTAAATTTTACTGTTATGAATTACTTTTAGACGGTTGCTTCAAGTAATTTAATTAAACATTACATTTCAGTCTCTACCTCCTGAAAACTGTTTATATCATAATTGATAATTTTTTTCTTCATATCTCCACTTTAAAATAAAAAGGAAGTGGCTTGCTACTATATAATATATATATATATAAATATATATATAATATATATATATATATATATATATATTTATATATATTTATATATATATATATACATATATATATATATATATATATATTATATATATATATATATATATATATTTATATATATATATTCATGCATTCATAATTACAAATTATATATATATATATATATATATATATATATATATATAATATATATATATATATATATATATATATATATAAAATATATATATATATATATATATATATATATATATATATATATATATATATATATATTTATATATATATTTGTATATATATACATATATACATATATATAAATTATATATATATATATATATATATATATATATATATATGTATAGATATATATATATATATATATATATATATATATATATATATATATATATATATATATATGTATATATATATATATGTAAATATATTATACATATATTATATATATATATATTATATATATATATATTATATATATATATAAATATATAAATTTTCTCTGGGTGGAATTTTCTTTGGGTGGAATTTTCTTTGGGGGAAATTTTTCCTGTCACGACTATATATATATATATATATATATATATATATTATATATATATATATATAATATATATTTTATATATGTATATATATATATATATATATATATATATTATATATATATATATATATATTATATATATATATATATATATATATATACATATATGTATATGCACTGTATACTTATGGATCTGGAGAAAGCGTATGATAGAGTGATAGGGAAGCAATGTGGAATGTGATGAGGTTATATGGAGTTGGTGGAAGGTTGTTGCAAGCAGTGAACAGTTTCTTTAAAGGTAGTAAAGCATGTGTTAGGATAGGAAATGAAGTGAGTGATTGGTTTCCGGTGAGAGTGGGGCTGAGACAGGGATGTGTGATGTCGCTGTGGTTTAACTTGTATGTTGATTGGAGTTGTGAGAGAGGTGAATGCTCGAGTGCTTGGACGAGGATTAAAACTGGTAGACGAGAAGGACCATGAATGGGAGTGTAAATCAGTTGTTGTTTGCGGATGATACTGTACTGGTTGCAGACACAGAAGAGAAGCTTGGACGATAGTGACAGAATTTGGAAGAGTGTGTGAGAGAAGGAAGTTGAGAGTTAATGTGGGTAAGAGTAAGGTTATGAGATGTACGAGAAGGGAAGGTGGTGTAAGGTTGAATGTCATGTTGAATGGAGAGTTACTTGAGGAGGTTGATCAGTTTAAGTACTTGGGGTCTGTTGTTGCAGCAAATGGTGGAGTGGAAGCAGATGTACGTCAGAGAGTGAATGAAGGTTGCAAAGTGTTGGGGGCAGTTAAGGGAGTAGTAAAAAATAGAGGGGTTGGGCATGAATGTAAAGAGAGTTCTATATGAGAAAGTGAT
>NC_090753.1:32823598-32845865 GCF_036898095.1 Palaemon carinicauda | reverse complement strand
GATGGGTAATGAGATCTGGGCATATGAATTTTCTTTATTTATTACAAAAGGTTCGTTCCTAAGTACACAATACACAACTACTTTCTCAGGTGAGGGACTTGTCAACTCGAATGCTCACTATCAACTAAAACTTTCTTCGCTACCAAAAATGCAAGGTTTGCAATAATATGCCAAGACATCGGTTTTTGTGGAATACTCATATATATGGAGTTCATTTATCTTGTCGCACAACACATCTACATACACGAATTAGGACATTACTCCCCCCCCCCCCTCCAAGCTCCTCACTCCGGGAAGAGGTGCGCACTCGCCCTCACTAGTCTATGATAAATGAAGAACACTCATACCTGAAATATGCATGGTATGTTCTTAACAGAAATGCAACAAAGAATATATATATATATATATATATATAGAAATCACCCCCCCCAAAAAAAAAACGCATCTTCCACAAAAAAATAAAAAATAAAATATTGTATGTAAAAATGTACACAACAAATTATGAATAATCATTATTTTTTTCTTAAGACCTCTGCAATCAAAACACAGAATACCCAAAGTGAGAAAAAAAATCATAACATCAGGTCTACATAACATCATCAATAACCTCCCACTGGTTGCGGGCAATACTGGCTTCTTGGGCCGGACAGGGGTAAGAAAGAACTATAGTATATTCGATCAAGAGGCTTAAGCTATTCTTTGGATTCTAGAGAGGCATCGGTTCTTCTTATTAGGTCAGCCGATTGAGTTGCAAAGTGATCATCACCCCTTACATGATTTGTATTATAAAAATGATTCTACCTCTCGCCTAGCGAGATGGATTGAGCGATTGTTAGAGTTCAATATAAAGGGTTTATGCCACATAGAAGGTGAAGCTAAAAAAGTAGCTGATGCTCCCTCTAGAAGTGCAGTAATAGGAGCTCAAAAGAGGAACGAAGAACGTAACCAAAATGTTGAAGATCCCCATCAAATTTAGAGAAAATAGAGAACGGATGAAAATTCTTCTGATGGGTATTCAGAAAACGGGGTGAGAGAAAGAGGAGAGAGAGAGAGACAGTAAACTCAGAAGAGCGAGAGAGAGAGAGAGAGAGAGAGAGAGAGAGAGAAAGAGAGAGAGAGAGAGGGAGAGGGAGAGAGATATGAACGGCGAAGGGGAATTTATGTGGATGACCGAGGACATGACCAGAGGTGTTCAGAATGAATGGCCTGATGATGCATGTTTGATTGACTTGGGAGGTTGGGACATAAAAGAAATCTGAAAGGGACAGAAAAAAAGAGGAATGGATGGAAAGAGTGCGAGCAGCGATGAAAAGGGAATTGGAGTGTTATCTGTCATTCCTGAATGTGCCTCATGAGAGATTTTTTATTGAAAATTATTTCTTATATTGTGCTTACGAGAAGAGGGGAGGGGAATTTTGTTCACGGGTAGTTCTTCCTCCCTCTTTAATTAAACGAGCCATCCATATTGTACATGCATGTGTATGAAGGGCGTTTAGGGATTGATAGAACATTAAGGAGAGCACATGGATCCTTTTTTTGGTTAAGAATGAAAAAATCTATAGGGAATTATATAAACAGTTGTCATGTTTGTAACTGTATCAAAGAACATAAAAACACTGTACCGGAAGCTAGAAAGTGGCCGGTGGTTCCCATTGAATTTTATAGATTGCACATTGGTGTAGTAGGACCATTTCCTACTAGATTAACACAACATAAGTATATATGTGTATTTGTGGATGCATTCACTCGAGACACTCATACTTACGCAATGTTGGATACATCTGCAAATTCATTAGCCTAGGACCTGTGCTCTTTCATTACTAGGTTTGGTTGCCCGAAAATTTTGATAAGTGATAATGGTGTTGAGTTTATAAATAAGATGGGGAAATCAATCACGGACTTGATGAAAATTTAACACTTTTCAGTGACCACATATAGGCCTTCAGCAAATTGCTTTGTAGAGTCGCATAATACGGAAGTAGTGTGAATTTTGCGTTACTTGGCGGCTGATGACCCCCTTCATTGGCACACAATGCTTCCTACAGCTGACCTAGCTTTGAACATTGCATATAATGCCTCGCTCAGGGACAAGCTTTTATTTTTAGTATATGGACAGGATCCTCTGTTACCATATACGGTACTCATTAATTCGCAATAATTACCAAATTATTCAACTGAACAATACCATGTATATTTATTAAATCTATCGAGGAGAGTAATAAACACCAATGAAAGGTTTTTGATAAGAACTAATTAAAATCATAGCTCAAAGTATGAGGGTTGGTTCGAAACCGCACTGGTTAAAGTATTTGTTGGCGGTCGTGTGTATTTGAAACGATTACAACCTAAGAAACACAAACTAGAGCCAGGGCATTTGGGTCCGTACCGAGTAAAAATGGGTTAAGTCTAACTCAGTTGTGATACAAAGCATTGCTAGCGGTGCAGTATCTGAAAACCATCAGGCACACATAATTATGGTGCCTGAAGAGGTAGTTTTCAAAAGTGTTCCTCCTTACCCCTGCATACATGACATCCATCGAGTTGATGAGTAGAATTTTTTTCCCTTGTTACTCGTCTATACATATATAAACACACACACACACACACACATATATATATATATATATATATATATGAATTTTGCAAATTTAAACGTATTTTTCAAATGACAAATAAGCTATATAGTTTAATAAATAAAATTCTGGATTGCCTCTACGACCTCAGGATCAGGACCCCATGCTAAATCACTCAAAGACAATAGTATCTGATCGGCTAAGTGGTAAGGGCAATATTACACTATAGTTTTTATGTGATTTCGCAAGAGTCTTTGATCCTGTGGTCATCAAGAGAATCCAGACCTTAAAGTATTAGAATATATGACTTATTGGAAATATATATATATATATATATATATATATATGTATATGTATATATATATATATATATATATAAGGATCAAGATACCGATTTCAAATCAACATTGCACTCTACCCCATCTACTCGATAGTTAGCGCATAAAAAATGGTAGGTGAAGTCCGTTGACTTCAGTTTAATCATCATTTATTAGCGTGCCTTTTTCCCATTCGTATGGGGTAACAAGGTTTAAAGTTAGTAATATTCATTGCCAGATGTCTGAACTCTGATTATTATTATTATTATTATTATTATTATTATTATTATTATTATTATTATTATTATTATTATTATTATTATTATTATTATTATTATTATCAATAAAAACCGATTGTAAATAATATTGAAAGACATGAAGCAAAATCTTTGCAACAGCTATTGAAATTTCTGTGGTGTCATTAACAAGGAACCTGGAAGTCATGAGAGAAAAAGTGTAAACTCCCCAGGTCGAATTGTAAAGCAAGCTTTACAATGAAGATCATGAAATGGTCAATTAATTGCAAAACATGCCTGCCTTTGTGTTGTGATTGCAACAAAGCGTTGCCACAGAGTGAGCAAGGCAATGTTAAAAGCAAATGACTATGAAAGTTTTGTTTAATGTTTATCGTTTTGTGTGTATATATATATATATATATATATATATATATACAAATGTTTGTGGATGTGTGAGTGTTCCTAGGTATGTACGTGGTCAAGTATGAATACGTAAGGATCGTCTTCGTCAATTTCAAAGAAGCTGTTTATAAAAGCTTTATATCTCTGAATCCTTCTATCTCTCTTCGTCAAGCGTTACAACGTCACCCAACCTAACTTTTCTTCATCCTTCTTAATAAAAAGGATATATCCTAAATTCTCAAGATGTTAAAAGACTTGTAAATGAGGAGTTGAAGATATGTCATATCAAATTGTATTTCCAAGACAAGACGAGATTAGGGTCCAAAACTCTTTGGGAAACTTTAGTTGTGTGCTAGTATAGCATAAATCTCACGCTTTAGTTTATTTTGATGGCTATTCCGGCGAGTTTTATGTACTGAATATTCGAAGATTTTATATAAATAGATGTATGGGATCAAGTATGTTTGTGTAAAGGCGCGCACGAATGAAGGCATATTGTGTAGGTTTATATATAACTAGTGTAAGCAACCTGTAAAAAATGACGGCTTCATATTTAGACACATGTGCACATATACGCACACACATACAAAGAGATTAAACCGTTCCCATCAATCCATCTTTCCCAACTAAAATATAAAAATGGAGGAAAAGAGTGGAACACTGAACACCTTCTTGCTTACAAACAAACTTTAAAAAGTAACTACCGCAAAACAAAGGCTGGTAAATCAAACTGTGGTACGGTGTGACGTCATCAATCACCGCATGGCTAATCTGCGAGGTAGAGGACACAGTTTGAGTGGCTGATGGGAAAGACCTGGTATTCTAAAGACCTTGCTCTAGTGCACCCAAGCTGTCAAAAATGACGTCTAAATTAGTAGATATAAACGCACACGTGCAACCCACATGTTCAGCAATTTGTGAGAGAGTGGTTTCCGATTGTACCTCTCGTGTATCCTCTTTCAATAGGGTATTGCTATTCCTTCTTCTGGGCGTGACAGGATATTATATAGGGGCGATGGAGACCACTACCAATTACCCAGTGGGGTAAAGAGAACACTTAAAGATGCCATATGAATATCCATAAAGTAACACTATCATTCTGTGGATAAAATGATACAGTTAAATGAAAAAAGAAAGCAGCTATGGAAATCGATGCTTCCAAAAGACTAATATTTTAATTTTGATAGCGTAACCCTAATCTTGCCTTTGACTTAAAGGATTTATGAAAATTATATTAAAGGATTAAAACTCAAAAATAAATCTCCTTTTTGTATATGTTTTAGATTTTTCTCTATGGGACAAATATTGTTAAAAAAAAAACTCTTAGTATCCTTTGAAAAGGATATCCTTCGAAAGCAGTCAAAACAAAATCAATTAACCTTTAGAAATCACTATTTGAAAAGAGAACTGAAAACTTATGCATAACAAAAGTAAAAAATAATGACAAGCTGAAAGTCTATGTAATTATTACCCCTTAAATAGTGAACCAAAGCTTCTTTCTTTTTAATTGGCTCTTATAAGCTACTGATAATAAGAAAATTTTTTATGGATAATTCTTATACTTTTGATTATATAATTGGGTTTATGTTTTACTCTTTATGTTATTTTAATGAATTTTCTTTCATCTATTTATATATCAAGTACCAAAACGGATATTGGGTAACACACATACATACATGTATATATACACTCAGATTTATATATATATATATATATATATATACATAAGTGTTATATAAATGAGTATACATACATAAATACATATACACCCACACACAAACACACACACACACACACACATATATATATATATATATATATATCTACATCTCTATTCATCTCTCTACTTATCTATCTATATATCTATCTATCTATCTATCTATCTCTCTCTCTCTCTCTCTCTCTCTCTCTCTCTCTCTATATATATATATATATATATATATGGATGTTCGTGTAAGAATTTATCAGTGTTGGTTAGGAACATACATTTCCAGAATATCCCTTAACATATTACGTTGGAGAATGAATTCGTATTTGACAAATGATTCCTCCGAGGCCAATGGCCTCGGCCAGGAAGTGATATATTTTTCCCAAGTGAGATATTATAATATATTATTCAACGAAGAGATGAAAAAAGTATCGGACACGCGCATGAAAACAAAACACATCAATAATTAATTTTTCATGGTAGCTAAGGTACCATATATATAAAATTCTGTTATTTAAAGTATATAAAAGGATAAAATCATACAATTCCTAGAAAATAGGTCAATGAAGAATATTTCTCAGAGGAGTCATCGTAGCTTCTGCTATAACCATTTAATATTGTTTGATAGGAATTTTCATGCATATTGCATGGAGGAGTGAGACATATTGTATACAGGAAAATAATAGATCTTTATAATTCAAGAAACACAGTCTTATGATAAATAATGCTGCAGTTTCTTTTGTTAGACTAATAAATTCTGATATCAAAGTTCAATATGAAGTTGGGGAGAGTCTGAAAACTAGAACACTTGGATAGAGATACAGAATTTATCCATATAATTATGGTGTCAATAAATACTTCATAGACATAGAGGTCTCGTAGATAAAAGTTTTGTAAATGAATTACTTGAATGAGGTGTTATGTACACACACACACACGCGCGCGCGCGCATATATATATATATATATATATACTGTATATATATATATATATATATACAGTATATATATATATATATATATACATATATATATATATATATATGTGTATATATATATATATATATATATATACAATTATATATATATATATTCACATTCATATACATCAAAGACATAGACTTCAGTATCATCAGCTATTACGTAGTAATATAAGACATTGCCTATTAACTAGTAGTATTTTGATTCTTAATCATTTATACATTTCATCATTAGGAAACCATATAAAATTTTGCAGAGTTAACTTGTCTCTGCTGAATGTTTCCAAAATGAATATGCTTCATCAATCCAAGACGATATTACAATTAGGGTTATTGGATATCCCGTAACATAGGTACTGCAATTTCAAATAGGCTACGTCTCTAGACAGGACATTTGAAGTGCTCTTCAGTTTTCAACAGGAAAATCTTATAATAGCAATAGCCTTCCAACTAAGTCTTTCACCACAACATAAATATAAAAAGGTCTTCCCATTCCTATTGTTTTTCACGCCCACAGATAAAACGTTCAAATTCCCATTAACACATAATTAAAATAATTATAAAAGTCTATTTATCAACACATAATAAAAAAAAATGTTCTAGTTTTTCAAACTATGAGATACGCAACAACAACAACATCAAATGCAGTCATTTCCATCACCATCTTTGCCACTGTGAATTGGTGATGATGTGAGATGTTTGTCTATTTGGTCGGATCAAATCAACCTATTATGAATGGCCCTGACTAGTACAGTTTTGCTGATCATGTCGGTGCACAAACCCCTTCACCATGTTAAGTTAACCCCTTTCAGAAAGGGATATATGATACATACCTCCGTTCAAATCCATCCATAATCACAAAAAGAACCAATGCAATAATATTCGTAAACGGTCTTAAAGGCCCTTTATCATCATAACTAAAATATTAACACAATGCCTGGAAAATATGTAAAATTGCAGCCATCCAATACAACATTTAACCCCTGAAGTAGCCATAAAGTCTCACCGATATAATTTCATCAAATATTTATCTGATATCAATTCATTAGATATAAGGTTGATAGTTAAAGGTGACTGGTTTCTGTTCGAGTTTAATCACATAAAAATTAGATGTTCACTAAAACATCTGCAGGGCAAGCTCAACTAACCACTGTGGTGCTCAACCATAGTAGTGGCCTCCTCTGTAAACAGCTTAAACTCACGGTCCCGGAAAGGTAATATTGATCTGCTGCCATACAAATGTTAGGCGAACAGTTCACCACTGTACTAGTCAGTTACATTTACCAACGATGCCTAGATAGATCCTAATCTTTGGTTAACTATTAATGAATGAAGTTGGATGGATTAATGTTGCAAGTAGTTTTGCTAAGGTGAGTCTCACAGACATCAAAAATAGTTACCTCAAGTTTCTCTTCACAGTTTATATATGACAGATCTATTTTAACGTTGTTTAGGATTTTGAAATAAATCATATATTCATTACTTTTCATTAGTTTATCTATTTCCTGATTTCCTTTCCTTATTGGGCTTATAGCATCATGCTTTATCAGGGTTGTTGCTTTGCTATTAATAATAATAATAATAATAACAATAATAATAATAATAATAATAATAATCATAATAATAATAATAATATTAATAATAATAATTATCATCATCATCATCATCATCTTTATCATTATCTAGTCCTATGCCAATTATGCAAAGGGCCTCAGTTAGATTTCGCCAGCCATCTCTATCATGAGCTTTTAATTCAATACTTCTTTCATTCCTAACTTAAACAAAATATTTGTTGTAGGAGATTTATATTACCTACTGTATATCCTGGCCTTTGAATATATAATGCGACCTGAAATTATCGAATCAGACTCATATTTTTCTCCTGCCAGTTTTAGATAAATCCTCAAGTTGTGATCAAATAAAATTTACCATTTATTTTTTTTTCTAAATGCTCTTTTTCGATCTGTTTCTTTTATTTATCTTATATTCGAAAACATAAAAGTTTCTCCTTAACCTATTTTTTGTTTTTGAAGCCGAGGGAGAAGCACATTTCGCAATATTGTCTGTTTCGTTGTCATGGAAGTCAGGAAGATTTCAAACAATATTTTTTACACAAAAAAAGGACAAAGGACCCCCAAAAAGGACAGTGAGAGGATACTGAAAAAGGTAAGAAGAGAAGGGTATATTTTTTTTTTCTTTTTTTACTTAAGATACAATAAATATCTATGTTTGGACAGGTCATCTTTTTTCCGTGATTTTTCTTCCATTTATTTTATTCCTTTTCTTTGATTTGTTAATGGAAATGTTTAGTTTTTGGTTTATTATAGTGATTTTTAATGTAAAATATTTCGTTTTTTATTTATTTTCTACCAAATAATATCTTTTTTTTAGAAGCATGATTAGCCGACTATAATTTTAGTGATCTTTTATAATAATAATAATAATAATAATAATAATAATAATAATAATAATAATAATAATAATAATAATAATCATCATCATCATCATCTAAAACTTACCATAGTTTCCATGGATACTACTGCATTGCGGGCACGCCGCATTTGAGAATTACCGTTGCTGCTACAAGTACCAACATCAAACTCGATGCCAAAGGAGCACTTCATTAACCACCAACAGAATCATTCGGGTTACATTTTTTATCTCATTTCCTAACTGCGTCATGCGCTGACTTCTTGATGGTGCATTCTAACTATGCCACACTATTTATAACAGCTGATGAATGTTTAACTCTCTGACAAAAGGATTTCCACTACAATGGTTTTGTATTAGTGACATCGTGTGTTTTTGCTTTATATTTTACTTTATTTTTTTTTTTCCTTGGTGTAAATTCCAAATCACCTGATTTGGCTAGTGGCAGCACTACTCATAGTCAGAGAATACCGTGGTTAGGAAATGAGAGCAAAAAAGTAACCTGAAAGATACTGTTTTTAATTTTGGTACTTGTAGGAGCAGGAGTAATTCTCAAATGCGGCGTGCCAAGTGTAGCGGTAGTATCCATGGGAACTATGGTGTGTGTATATATATATATATATATATATATATATATCCTATCACTTTGAGCCTCATTACCAACGTATGAATATTTGGTCTCTCTCTGTCCGTCAAATAGTGGAGGAGAGTGAGTATTTATACCTTGGTGGGAGGGGGTACCCGAAAGGTTCACTCGGAAATCATAATCTCGCACGAATATCCGGACCACTGTGTTGTGGTTAGGAAAAGGGGAGATAGCTGGAAAGGGTGGAATCTGTATGTGTTTGTCTTTTTGTTTGCGCGTGTGTGCTTTATTACGGAAATATTTAGACTTTACTTTTGAGTATTTATTAGTCATTCAGATAACATTTGCAATTCTTGTCCCTTGATTGATATTCACATTAAATATATCATATATGTTCCAAGTAATCAAAAGTTATCATTCTGAAAATCTTCTGTATGTTTTATATTATATTAATAATCTCTTCATCAAGTCCCCAATAACAGAGGATTAACCCTTATTTACAACATTTTACTAGAATATTCATTTCACAAGATTTTTTTTCATCACATTCTTTCTCTAAACCTTATCACAACCAGAATCAAGAGAGGTGAAAAGTTTCAAGGACTAATCACCGTTTGAAATCCGGCAAAGCTTTTCCGAGAGACATAAATGATTGCCATTCCTCCAAACCAGGGAAGATGAAGATACAAAACATCTACAGTATTTGGACTTTACTTTTATTGTTCATGAAGAGGAAATGTTAGATTAACTGTCAGTTCATTGGTGGTTCCGGTCTTCAGAAACTAATAATAATAATAATAATAATAATAATAATAATAATAATAATAATAATAATAATAATAATAATGAAAAATCTGGAAAAATTAAGCGACTTGAAATAAATTGAATAACACACACACACACACACACACACACACACACACACAAGAGGAAAGCTAGGCACGACAGTAATTCCCAATAAATAAATGAATCTTTGGAATCTGGAAAAAATCATCTCGAAATAATGTTTATAACTCAAAATTCCATTTACTCTTTGGTGGCCTTATTTTGTTGTACTTTACCCGAGTTGAGATGCGACGCTTAAGAAGAAGGAAGGGAACTAATTAATCAAAGTCCTTCTATCTCGATTGATTAAGAAAGTTCGAGGAAGAAAAAGAGATGGAGAAAAGGACGTAAGCTTGTAAAAACCTAACCTACATAAAAGATTTATCCTTTTATTTTTATTTCTACTCACTTTGCATTTCGTCATTTTGGTATCTTCAGTTTGGTTTATAGTTTCTCTCTATTGATCTTACTTCATATTTCGATTTATTCACTGCTATAAACTCCAACTAAACAAAAGTAGAAATTATTATTAGGCACTAGACGTGGAATAGAATTTTATTACCTTCAATCAAATAGAACTGTTCCGTAGCAGCCACAAACATAATTCTCAAATGCTCTGACAAATAAAAAGTTTTCATCATTGGCTTTAACTAACTAACTTATTAACAAGACCAATATCCATCCACCGAGCCTTCCATATATATATATATATATATATATATATATATATATATATATATATATATATATATATATATATATAAATGTATGTGTGTGTATGTGTGTGTGTGTGTGTGTGTGTAGAAAAGCTAAAAAAAGTGATGAAAATAGTTTATGATATTCCACTTATATTATACTATGAAAAAGCGTTGATCCCAGGGCATCTAGTGAAGCTCTTGTGAGTGGCATGTCTAGGCAGTAGATTCATAAACGTGAAATATATGAAATATTTGGTTCAGAGAGCCTATTTTTTTTTTTTTTCTTTTATAACGTGCGGAGAAAACAACACAAAGAAGAAAAAGGATCTTATTGTTTTATGTGGATGATACTTGCAATGTTTCACAAATTCGATCAATTAGGAAGTTATTTTTTTCAATTTCTTGCATTTAAAAAAAAAAGAAAATAGGTATAATCAAAACCGCGCATACGGACATCCATTTATGAGGAAACTTTGCTGCCATGAATGATGCGAAAAAACCAGATGTTATGTGTTCAGTCAGATTGGATTGTAAATCATTGGGCTTGTATAGTAAAAAAGAGTATGAAGGAGAAAAATCTTTTTCCTTCATTTATTGACTTCGATAGTTTTCTGTCGAAGGAAGCTAATGTTGCATATAATCCTATTACGTCATCTCAGTCTTTGAAGAATATTTTTCTAAGTGACAAACTGAAATACAAGGTGAGTGCTTCAAAAACATTCTATTCGAGTTTAACTGAGCAGTCGAAGACTAATTGTACTGACAAATAAAAAGAAAGGAACCTGTAAAATGTTTGTTCTGTAGTGAAGCTCACTATCTAGATTTTTGTCCTAAGCTCACATAAAGGCCTATGATGAGTGGAGTAAGTTTGTTTTGGGGAAGAATCTTTGCTATGGGTATTTACGTCTGGGTCATGTGATTAAGATTGTCAATGCAAATTATTTTTCTAGAGACTGTTAGAAAAAAAAGCCTCCAACTGTGTTCCATAAGAGTGAGGAGACTTCTTCCAATTTCAAAAAGACTAATGATTTGCATGTGTATGCACCAGTGATTAACTCAATGACTTCTCAAAGCTTTTTGAGTAGTTAGTATGGACAACAATTTAGTTCAATGACTGTTTCAGTGTGGTTAGATCATGAGTGAGACTCTAATCGTGATATTTTGGTCTATTATTTGCTGGACAGTCAGAGTGACTCTACGTTTATCTTAGAGAAAACTGCTCAAGACCTGAATGTTAGTGGTCCCGGAGTAAACTTGTTGCTGAGTACAATGTTAGCTAAGGATAAACTGGTTGAGAGTTCAAGGATAGGTGGTTTACATGTGGGAGGTTTCAATGGTACCATTTGTTTGAGTTTACCAGAGGCATATACTCATAAAATTATGCCAGCTAATCGCAGTCATATACCTGCACCATATACGGTTAATGATTGGCCACATCATTGTTTCTGAGAAAAACTGGTATTGGTAAAATCTAATTAAGACATAAGTTTGCTCATTGGGTATCATTGCGCAAAGGCTTTGGTTCCTTTAGAGGTTATTCCACCATCAGGAGATAGTCTTTATGCACAGTGTAGCATTTTAGGTTGTACTATTGTTGGAACCATTTCTACCGAATGTGAATCAGATGATAGTGACTTTAGAGCTTCTTATGTTGTTTTCATAACTAAAAATCATGATCATTTGCCAGTGCCTGTGGTTCATTTAACTTTGAGGTAAAAAATTAAAGAAGTTTTCCCTTCTAATGTTATCAAGATACTTGAAAAAGAGTTCACTGAACTGGAAACTGATACTGTAAAACTGTCTACTGAAGATCGTAAATTCTTCCACATTTTATAGGATAACTTGACTTTGTCTGGATCGCTATGGTTCGTTATGCCTTTGCCTTTTAGAAGAGGTGATTCATCTCTTTCATATTGCATGTCTAATGCTCTGAGGGTTGTGCTTTCTTGTTAAACACTTGGAAAGGGACAAATTGTTGTATGATCAGTACATATGATTTATGAGTGTTATGCTTGAATGAGGCTATGCAAAAGTTCCTTAACCAGAAATTGTTAGTGAAGGTTGTTTTTATATTCCACTCCCTGGTGTTTACAACTTCAAAAAACCATGCAAAGTCACAGTTGTTTTTGACTGCAATGCTCGTTGTAATGGAGTTGAAATCAATGATTAGTTGCTTTAGGGCTCTCATCTAATGAACTATTTATCTGGAATCTTGTGCAGTTTTTGCAAAGCACCTATTGTAATTTATTGTGACATTGAGAAAATATTTATCAGTTTAAAGAGAAGTAAGAACATAGAAATTATCATAGGTTTTTGTGGTATGAAAAGGGAAATTTTTCTAGCGAGCCAAAACATTTTGAATGACTGTTCATTTGTTCGGTAGTGTCATCACCAGGTTATGCAAATTCTGGCATGAAGAAGGAGGCAGATAATGGTGAGCCTGTGTTGGGTAAAAGGTAGCAGAGGTTATTTGTAAAGAGTTCTATGTTGACGATGATCTTACTTCAGTTTCTAAACCTTCAGATGCTATTGAACTTATGAGAAATACACAAAGACTCTGTGCCCTTCATGAGATATGGTTACATAAGTTTTGTTCAAACTCGACAAAGGTTTTAAAGTTAATACTTATAGAAGATCATTGTCCATTTGTTTCAAAGCCTTCATATTAACAATTCTGACAATTTAGTAGTGCATATTTGGGTATTAAGTGGTCAGTTTTGGTAGATTGTTTTCTATTCAAGGTGCTTTTGATAGAAAGGACTTTGTCTAGGTGAGGTATCCTGTGAACCATCTTTCCGGTATTTGATCCCCTAGGGTTTGTGTTGGCCTTCATTCTGCAAGGCAAGCAAATTCTGAGAGAGTCATACCGTTATGATAATGATTGGGACTCTCCTGTCTGATCCAGTTTAGTCTAAATGGCTTGAGTGGAAGACAAAAATTTTGCAATTACATGACGTGAAGATAGATGGAATCATCAAGCCTCCTGATTTTTCGAAAGTCATTTCAGTGGAGCTTCATCACTTTTGTGATGCTTCAACATTGGGGTATTGTTAGTGTTCGTATGTTCGTATGTGTGCTTTGATGGGTACATGTGTCATCGTTTTTTTTTTTTTTTTAAAGCTAGAGTTGCTCAATTGAAACAGATTTCAGTCGCAAGGTTAGAGTTAACAGCTATGGTATTGTCAGTTAGGATTAGTAGCATTTTCAACAAAGAGTTCAACTATTCAGGTGTCAAGAATTTCTATTATACTGATAGTTGGGTAGTTCTTGGTTACAATGGTAATGAGGCTAAATGGTTTTACATGCTTGTAGCCAATCGTGTCCAACAGATAAAGAACCTGTCATCAACTCCCGAGTGAGTGTTTGTTAGCAGTGATAAAAATCCTGCAGATATTGCACCACGTGGTACTCCTGTTCGGAGACTTTTGAAAGATGCATGATGGTTCAGAGGTCCCTCTTTTCTGCAGGTGCCAGACTTTGTTCCAGAATCATTGTTGAGCAGTAAAAATTGTAATATATTCAGGTGATTCTGAAGTAAAAAAGAATGTGTCAGCTCTAAGCACGTCTGTGCAAGCCAAGAATTTAGGATTTTAGAATGAATCTATGCATTTTACATCCTGGCTTTGCTTGGAGGAAGCTGTTGGATTGTCTCAAAATTGCACGATCTCAGCGAAATGAAGTTTCATGTGGTAAGCCTGGTGTCTCAATATGCAATTCACCTAATTCACCCAATTCACCCAAAATCATTTCTTTCATTTAGAGCTTGATCAGCTGAAAGAAAAGGGTAGCATAAGTAAGTTTAGCAAACTTCACCACTTTGACTGTTTCTTAAATGACAATGGTCCTTTGAGATTAGGCGATAGGTTATCTTATGGTGATGTTATAGTTATGATGGTAAATTTCCAGTAGTATTTCGTATATAGGTCATGTTACGTATTAATTATGGATTACTATCACTCAAAAGATGCTCACTAGGGAAAAGGTTTCACTCATAATATAGTTTGATTTCAGGGTTTTTTGATTTATGAATGTCGGTTGACTAGTTGTTCGTTTTATTTTAAAATGTGTTGCCTGTAGAAGGAATAGAAGAAAACTCGTGGATCAGAAAATGAGTGATCTTCCAAAGGATCCTGTAAATCCCTCTCCATGTTTCTGGTTTTGTGCTTGTAACTACTTCAGATCATATGTTGTAAAACCGGGCAGGAAAGAGATCAAGAGATATTGTGTCTTGTTCGTGTTTATGTATTTCGTGCTGGGCACCTGGAAGTTGCAGATTCTCTCTCCATAGATTCTCTCATCAATGCTCTAAGACAATTTATACCTATCCGTGGCATATCACGATGCTTAGGTGTAATAATGCTACGAATTTTGTTGATGCAAAGAATTTTGAAGCAGGGAAAGTCGGTAAATTTCTACTCGATCATTATTGCAATTTTTAGTTCAATTTTAAAGTGCCTACGGTAAGTCATATAACAGGCTCTTGGGAGCTTTTGTTCAGGACTATAAGGAGAAATTTGTCTGTGATTTTGTCAAATCCTGTTTCCCAGCTTGATTAGGATGGTTTGAGGACTTTCTTGTGTAAGTCGTCTGGCGTTGCTAATAATCGTGCTTTGTCTGTGGAGAACTTGAATGATCCAACATTGGTTCCTCTAACTTCAAGTCACTTTCTCTCGATGAAGGCTAAGTTGTTCCCTACCATAGAATTATGTGATAATGCTATGGACATACGTGAAAGATGTCATAGGATAAGAAAATAATTCCCCTAGAGATTGTTGGCCGTTAGCTCGTTTTGTATAGTTATTTCCATCTAAGTATGCTTAATTGATACTCAATTTAAGAAATTGTAAATAGCATAATGTTTCAGGGGTATTCCACGCCGGAGAGCCTAACTCTTATTATGCTGTATATTTAATTTGTTTTGTTTATCTTCCATGATTAACATTGTACTTATGTTTGTTTATTGCACATTATATTTGTTTCGTTAACGTTTCATAATTAACATTGTAGTTTTGTTAATATTTATTGTATATTAAATGTTTACGTTCATTATATATCAAGTGTGCATATTTATTGTACACAAGTGTGAAAGTAAGATTTTGGTAAGAATTGATCAGTTAAATCATTTTTTCATTATATAGAGGAGCCATGTAATAATGTTCATATTCAAGTTACTTTTAATTCAAAATTTTTGCTTCGGTTGTTATTACATGCACAGTCTAGCACGAACTAGGATATAACAGATGATGTAAAGGTGTCTTTATATTGAGTATTGTTTTGAGTAATGTCTCCAATTGGTGTTCAAAAGGTACAGGATGATTTTGGCGTAAGACTTATTTTTTATTTGTCAAATGCTGTACAATATTGTGGCAAGTTACGGAGTTTTTATGGCAGCACTTCGGTTATTATTGTTTCGAAAGAAATTAATTCATATAAATTATGTTTTGTATTTACTGGGATATTGTGAGTTTAAGTTTGTTTTACTTTGACTTTAGTAATGCGTTGGCTATTGGATTGTGTTACTATTTAACCCTCGATTGACCTAGCCTCTCATATCCGTGTAAAGAAGTACCGTGTGTAAGTGCGACTTCGGGATTTCCCTTTTGTTTCTATGTTAATGTGATTGTAAAGTTCTTTATCTTGATGTTATATTTCTTCTTGTTGGATTTTCACCGGTTTGACCATCGGATTTATGGATCAGAATGATGAACCGTTTAAACAAAAACACTTGAGACCTATCTACTCTTGTGCTAACTGCAGTCTAGCCTTGATACACACACACACACACACACACACACACACACACACACACACACACACACATATATATATATATATATATATATATATATATATATATATATATATATATATATATATATATATATATATATATATATATATATATATATATATATGTACGTATGTATGTATATATATATATATATATATATATATATATATATATATATATATATATATATATATATATATATGTACGTATGTATGTATGTATGTATATATATATATATATATATATATATATATATATATATATATATATATATATGTATATATATATATATATATATATATATATATATATATATATATATATATATATATATATATATATATATATATATATATATATATACCATATAACCCAGTATCAACGAAGCATACTAATGGCTTTCATTCCTATTCTAATTTTGGTAGTTCTGTTAGTCACTTAATTGCATATTAAGGCTATATGTGTTTGTATATACTGGACATACTCATATGTTTATACGGCAAACATAAAGCAGGAGCAAACCCGTAGGCCTATAACATACAAAACACACAGACAAGAAAAAGACAAAAACATAGACAACAATTAAACGAACATGCAACGCCTCATATACCGTTAAGCAATGCACAGTAAAGATAAAGCCTTGGACCTCACGCGTGTGGAAATCTCAGAAAGGGTCTGGCTGGATCAACGCTCTTTTATTTCAACCACCGGACTATGAGTTCCACTAATTAATTATGTTCTTCTAATGAGATTATTATTCTTTTTTTTATGGTCGGTAATACTTCACCAATTAAGGTGCCTGTTCGCTGAATATGATTTTTTAATTTTCTCTTGTTTTATTTATCGTAATTACTCTTAATTTAAAACTCAATAGAAAAGTATGTTACCCTTTTCTATTTTTGTATTTATTGTAATTACTGTAATTCAAAAGTCAATAGAAAACAAGATTGGTTTTATATGCAAGTATCGATTATTTATTTAGTGAGGTATTCACTGAAAAGTAAAACTGGCAAAGGAAGTTTACGACCAACAAACACATACCCAGAGAAACAACCTCTCTCTCTCTCTCTCAAAAAAAAAAAAAAAAAAAAAATGCTTAATACATCTCTTACTGCTCACAATCATCCTTCGTCTTTCTTCCTTATTTTTTTATATAAAGATAGGACATTTAATGATCAAATGAGTTTTATCTATGCAATAAGGGCTAGCCCTCCCATCATCAACCGATGTAGCCAAGGATTCATCACATTTTGAGCTTTTGTCTCCAAAATAGTTTACAACTGACTTGTTAGTATTATCACCCAGGGAATGGGGATGTTCTCGACGCTCTCTAGCTTCTGTTCTCTCCGGAGATATGTAATCAACTCTGCTAATGTCTGATTATGACATTGTGATTGCCGCATATATTCGTAATAAATTCCAGAATCGATCTTTCTGCTGGCAATTTCAATTGTCATGAATGAATCCAATTCCCTTTCTTGACCAAGTTCTCTCATTCACCGAGCAAAACCAGTCAGTCCATCCAAAACCTGTCTCATCCCCCTTGCTGCTGTAGACTTCATTGGCTTCAAGGCTTCTAAACCAAGTAGTACATCTCGTATGATGGCAGATGTTGGTATCTTCTCTTCAAGGCGCCTCCAAGCACCATTTTCACCATCAACAGAACTGCAATCCACAATAGTATCTTGAACTACTTTTGGTAATGCGTTGCCATTTAACAAGATCATGAGCTTTTCTTTACCATCAGTCATACCAGCTGACTATAATAATAATAATAATAATAATAATAATAATAATAATAATAATAATAATAATAATAATCACTCAATTTTCACATGTGGCGATACTAGTATGTAGAGTCTACGAGGACTTATAACTTTTTCAGGATGCAATTGCAGCCAAACTTTTGAATAGAAACTAGGGGAAAGCTAAGTCGATACAAGGGGGAGCTTATTCGTAGCAAAAAGGTACTATCTTTTACATGATGAAGCAGTAGCCTATATGTTTTTCCAATGCATGTAAAATTACTTCTATCCGTGTGAATTAACACGGATCCTATAATACAGAGTTTTCATCTTGAGATATTGAAGATTAAAGCCATCAAACATGTTAAGGTGCATCATCGCTTTTATGAGATATTTTATATCTCGGATTTCAGAATGAATATCAATTAATCTATTTACTAGAAGTATTTACTGATTATAACAATAAGCATTTGAATGTTCCATAAGAAATTAGGGAACGAAACTACTAAAATACAATGAAATATATAACTACCCTATGTAATAAAGAACAAGTGTCTGTTTGTATTTACACATTTACACACATACACACACACACACATACACACACACACATACATATATATATATATATATATATATATATATATATATATATATATATATATATATATATATATATATATATATATATATATATATCCGGTCACGTTCAGCTATCCATGTCCTTCGGGTAGGGAGAGAGGAAGTAGTCATATCCCAGTTTGATGTAGATGAATATGCGTATGTGTTTATATTAATCCTTATATTTAGCTGGTATATATATATATATATATATATATATATATATATATATATATATATATATATATATATATATATATATATATATACTTATACACAGTTATATGCATCTCTAGATACATAAGAATAAAGCATATTATATCTTCAAACCGTTCCAAAATAATTTCGAGGAACTTCTTCAGAGACATTAGAAATTCTGTGAAATCTTTCTTATGACATAACTAATGTTGAACAATCCTACATCCGTCTCCTTTTGAATGTGCCATGTTGGCTTTAAGCGTTTAATGAGATGATCTACCTAAATATGTTTTCAGGTAAACTATTATATTTGATTAGATTATTGATCAAGATTTTCATTTAAACCGTAAATGATGAAAAATAAGAAATTTGTCTTATAAGAGAAATGAATATATTAGGCTTATACGTAAAAGAAAGAGAGAGAGAGAGAGAGAGAGAGAGAGAGAGAGAGAGAGAGAGAGAGAGAGAGAGAGAGAGAGAGAGAGAGAGAGAGAGAGAGAGAGCAGAAATAAATTACTTTAAGAGTTCAGGCAAAAGAAAACCACAATATTATGGCGAGCAGAGGAGTTAAAGGGAACAAAATATTGCAATGCAAATTGATCAGATATATATCCCAGCTGTGAAATGGAAAATGGTCTTAGAAGTATGAAGGGGAAAATATTCATTCCATTTTATAGTTCTCTCTCTCTCTCTCTCTCTCTCTCTCTCTCTCTCTCTCTCTCTCTCTCTCTCTCTCTCTCTCTCTCTCTCTCTCTCTCCAGCCACAAATTCAATATACGCATACTCAACGTTTGAAAAAGGATTCCTTATTATAGATCCAACTCGTCTGGCCAAGGGAATTTCCCTACATACCTTGCTCCAGCATCCGGTAGTTTGCTTTATTGTGGAATTCTCAAAAATAAAAGAAGGAATTCCACTGGAACTCAGAGAACCTTACGGCATGAAAAATATTCTGTGCCGGACGTTGGGCTTTTGATTCACGAGGTCTTTCACTTACAAAACGTCAATCAGTAGAATTTCTAACTTTCAGTGTAAGGGATAAAAAACTAGAGATATTTGGACGCATTTAAATCAGTGTACAGTTATTTATAAATACGTTATATATATATATATATATATATATATATATATATATATATATATATATATATATATATATATATATATATATATATATATATATATATATATATATAAAACAAAAACAACATGAATAAATGAACACAGGAGTGCAAGTTCATATATATATATATATATATATATATATATATATATATATATATATATATATATATATATATATATATATATATCCATTCTCGAAATTTAACTTGAAAAAGAATTAAAGATGTCCACAAACTGAAAGATCCATAATTAAATGAAATATCCTATTCATCTTCATTAGTGCAAAAGTGATTACATTAATCGTTTCTAATTAGCATTTCATATTCGTTTATGTCAAGCGCAGTATGTTTTTAAGGAAGCGAGAGTGTCTTATATTCAAGTAAATTATAAAAAAGAGAGAGAGAGAGAGAGAGAGAGAGAGAGAGAGAGAGAGAGAGAGAGAGAGAGAGAGAGAGAGAGAGAGAGAATCTTGAGGGTCAATATTGTTATAACAAGAGGTTCTTTTTTACTTCAAAGCATCTCTGAATGTCATAAACCAACCTGCCATTGTAATGAAAGTCCCAAACAAACAATAAGAGCAGATTCTGTCTGATTCTATACAACATTTTCCCCAATAGGAAAATATTTTTGCATCATTTAGTGATCCCTATGAATTTTTTTTTTCTCAATCTTTCAAACTTTTATACCACCTTAAACGACTATATGGCGAATAAATAAGAAAACCCCCTCATAAAATGAATCACAACTGCTTAGTTCATATATATATTTATATATATATATATATATATATATATATATATATATATATATATATATATATATATATATATATATATATATATATATAAATATATATATATATATATATATATATATATATATATATATATATATATATATATATATATATATCTTTTCGGTCGTGCTCGCTCTCCCCCTCCCTCGGTTTGGAGGTAGGCAGAGGAAGTAGCCTTACCTTGCTGAAATGGGATGAATGGATCTGCACATTTATCTAAATATTCATCTTTCATTTTGGACAGGTTGTGTACACTAGTGTATATATATATATATATATATATATATATATATATATATATATATATATATATATATATATATATATATATATATATATATATATATATATATATACAACTTCGCCAATCACCAGTGTAGATCCACCCAACCTTTCATCTGGCTCCATACCCTCACACCTTTACACAACCTATGTTATCTCTTTACCCATTCACGTGCCCTCACCCCATTCATTCCCATCACCCATCAACCATCACCCTTGCGCACACCCACTATCCCCTCCTTACAATTCTTTGGTTCTGTTTATTTAGGTCTGAATATTTAATTGAAAACAAACCAAATGTTTTACTTTTTTTCATTCCATATTTACATATGATTTATTTGACATTTCCTTATTTGCTTTCCTCAGTTGGCAGCATTTCCTGTTGGGGCGTTTGCGTTACTAGCTTTCTGACGAAGCGAGATAGGCAAGCTTCTTTTGTATGTTGATTTCTTTTATTACCAGAATCCGTTGTGAGAAAATAGAAAATTGTATTCTTGTTTTCTTCAACGACAATAGATAAAGATTGCCATCCTTTTCAAGAAATATTGAGAGAGAGAGAGAGAGAGAGAGAGAGAGAGAGAGAGAGAGAGAGAGAGAGAGAGAGAGAGAGAGAGAGAGAGAGAGAGAGGTTCAATCAAAACGAATTTGGAGGGCCAATTAGCAAGGAGATTACGCCATTTTAAATCCATTTGATGTCTCTTTTTTTCAGTTAATCCCGGTATTTTTTTCCTCTCGCTTTTCGCACCCAAACTACGCCATTATGTCTCCCTGTCTCCCACCTCCTCTGTTTTCCATCTTCTTAATTACCTAATTAAGAGATTTTTCTGTCTGAGCAATTGGCTGTTCGAACTGAGAGACTTAAGATCCAGTGACTACAGGTGGTTGAAATTGTGTTTTATGTTGCCCCGGCAAAAGGAAAGTTTTCCTTTACCCCGTTTAATGCATCGGTGATCTC
>NC_090753.1:32808598-32813598 GCF_036898095.1 Palaemon carinicauda | reverse complement strand
ATATATATATATATATATATATATGCGTAAAAATCACAGGAAAACGTGATGCTCAGATGCAGAAGAACCACAGGGAAAATGAAAATACAAAATATACACTTGAGTCCTGACTAGTTTCGTGTTACTTCCTCAGAGGACTGATTTATTGAGAGAGGTTTCTTACATTTTATAGGGAAAGCAAAAGTACGAACATACATATAGAGATTTAGAGAACAATGACACTCCCTTACCCGCTACCTGGGTTTGACTCAGGTGTGCGTAGGAGGAGTCCGAAAGCTCGTTAGACACCTGCTAAAAAGGGTCATTTCTAGTGGCGGGTATATTCTTGTTTTCTTCTTATTTTACTTTCATTACAGTTTTTATATATATATATATATATATATATATATATATATATATATATATATATATATATATATATATATATATATATATATATATATATATATATATATATATATATATATTCGGTCGCGCTAAATTCTCCCTGCCCCTTTGGCATTAGGAGATGTAGTTCATATAACCTGGTAGTGATATAGACCTTAAACATGTCCCTTCTTAATATACTGCACAAGACATTCATGAATCAAAGCACCAGGAATTCTAGTCTAAAAACTTGAATTATTCATGAATCGAATCCTCAGGATTTCAGACATATAAGCATTAAATGACATGAAATAAAACATGGACTATCTTATGAGTTATATAAGGATATATATAAGATATTACGAGGCTTAAAGCCCAAAGACCTTTCATTAAGTAAAAGTATTCATGATTATAGAAACTATATGATAACATTTTACTGGTCAATATACAGTACATATACATACATTTCAAGTTATATTCATTATTTTAATCATTATTCAAATAATTGAGATGATTTTCTATTTGTGTAGAAATTCTGTTTCGAAATGTGATAATTCAGGTTATGAATAAGATGCAGAAACAAATTTACTTTCATGTCTGGCATTCCTTTCAACATTCAAAAGTCAGGTTCTTATTTAAAATTACTTGATCCTTTACGGTGAGAGAACTGACGGTCAAGTTCCGGAATCAAAGTCACTCTCCTACTTGTTCCATATTTATTAGTTTTTTTCTTCACTTCTAGGAAAGTTGGAAAAAAAGGTGCATTATTAGGGGTTTTGTCTTAAAATGGTGGGTTAACCTCGAAATTTCATGGGTAAAAAGGCTGTAATTGATTGAATATTGCAAAATAGGACGTTTCCAATTCCATTGACATAAGATGATTCAAATTTCTCTTTTATGGGAAGAAAAGAAAAAAGAAATTATATGAAAATCCTTTAGCGGATGGTGATCATAGGATGTGTAGTAAAACAAAATATTTTTTCTTTAAATAGCGAAATAATACATATAATTTAATTAGGAACAAATGAATATTTTATTTAGTCAGAAACAATGTAAGGTTTTAGTCGTTAAAAAAAAAGAAATAGTTTTATTCAAATACAAACAATTGAAAAATTTATTCAATTACAAAGAATTGAAAGTTTGATTGAAATCGAAACAATTGGAAGTAATATATTCACTATTTTGTTAAATAACCATTTTGCTTAGTCAATATATATATATATATATATATATATATATATATATATATATATATATATATATATATATATATATATATATATATATATATATATATATATATATATTCATATAATTTATTCATTGAAGACTTTTAAGAACACTTGTTATCGATATTTTCCTCTTTCATCATCATCATCAGTATTTCTCCTTATGCTTATTGAAGCCAAGGGCCTCAATATTTCCATCTATATGTAACCCTTTTTAAGATACCCCTTTATATAGCATAAGTGCTTACTATTTATATATACACATACAGTGTATACACAGAAGACACACACTCGCCCACACACACACACAAACACACACACACACACACATATATATATACATACATATATATATATATATATATATATATATATATATATATATATATATATATATATATAGATATACATATATATATATATATATATATATATATATATATATATATATATATATATATATATATATATATATATATATATACATATATATATTTATAAATATATATATATATATATATATATATATATATATATATATATATATACATATATATATATAAATATATATATACATATATATATATATATATATATATATATATATATATATATATATATAGTATATATATATATATATATATATATATATATATATATATATATATATATATATATATATATATATATATACATACAAACTTAATGTGTGAGACGAATCCAATCACAAATATATATGAATAACTTTTATTTCGTGGTACCTAACAACATTTTGGTTAGAGAAACGAGTTCCCCAGAAAGAGCAAAGTGGCGTAAACATCTCATTATTTTCAAATCATCAATGGCGTTAAGTTTAGTGGTATTCTTTCTCCAAATTCTTTCTATGTAGTGTTTGGTACAGGCAATACATCCGCTGAAGTGATTAATAATGAAATTGTTACTCCCTTGAGTGATTTAACATGATTCATGTTAGAAAGGTGTGGATAATTTTGCTTTTATTTATGTAGAATCTGGTTTTTTTCATACCACCTATTTGAGTGTTATTTTGAACTAGTGTACGTGACCTGTCAGAAAAGAAAGTGTGAATATTTAAATAGATATGCAAATTCAATAACCTCTCTCACCCGGGTAAGACTACTCTCTCTCTTCCCCTGGACTGGAGAGACGGTTAATATTGAGTGTTCAGCGTGACCAGAAATGTATTTCGCAAGCCAAAGTATTTGCTTAAGAAATCCTAGGATTACTTTCCGCCTTTCATATAAGAAAGAATATATATATATATATATATATATATATATATATATATATATATATATATATATATATATATATATATATATACATATATATATATATATATATATATATATATATATATATATATATATATATATATATATATAGATAGATAGATAGATAGATAGATAGATAGATAGATATATACACCCATTCCAATAGAATGGTTATGTGGTTCAGCATATCGTATATCTGTTTGATTTCCATGGGAACAATATTGATATAGGGTCTTTTTTATATATTTGGCAAATATTGCTTAAACATACAGAAACAGACAGATATATGTACAGAAAAACACACAAATAGGGTTAGATAGAGAAGAAAGTAGACGATAATAGTTTTTAACCAGTGTTCATTGCATTTATATTTAGGGTTCTGTACAGTAGCAAATCACTTATCCATAATGTTAAAAGATGTTTAAAAGACGAAAAAAACTTTAGACGGATAAAGGTTGAAAATTAAGAAAAATGTATCAAGGTGAAGAAACTATGGGAGACATACCATAAACATTAGATTGTTATATCCCAATCATCTCCACTGTTTCACTTTCTTACATTCGTTGGTGTCATAATGATTCTTGCATAACGTACACCGATAGTTTTTTCATCATATATAAAGTACGCTGGTAATCCCATGTAATGAATTTATTATCATGTTGAGTGTTTTAATTATCTTTTTTAAGGCCTCCGTAAGTTATTGTCTACCTTAAGGTCTTTTCTTCCTGAGCATCTGCGTAGATTGATTAAGGTGAGATTTTGTGATTTTTTATCGACACTGAACAACCGAGAATAAGGTTTCTATTACTCATAAAAGACTTCCCACCTTTTCCCTTCAAATTATTATTATTATTATTATTATTATTATTATTATTATTATTATTATTATTATTATTATTATTATTATTATTATTATTTGCTAATTTACAAACTTAGTTGGAAAAGCAGGATGCTATTAGCCCAAGGGCTCCAACAGGGAAAATAATTTAAACATGGCTGTCCTGTGGGAATTATTTTCCCCTCCTCTTGTTTGTCGACGTTTTAAAACTTGGTCATGAATACACTTTTATGTTACAAGGGAAAAAAAAATTACGATTGCTATAAATGTGAATGTGAATGTGGTAGTATGAATGTATATTTATTACAGGTCTGCCGCATGCGTACTTTGTTCATGCTTTGCGATAATCTCTTCTTTCATTTCTCCTGTTATCTTTTCCTTCTTCTTATCACCTTTCTTATTTGTTTCGGGGGACATTGTCACAATACTGTTAGCTTTACAATGCAACACAAAGTGTTTTCATGTTGAACTGTTCAGTATAAAATATACTAATGCTGTATGTTGCATGTTGTGGTAGTAATAATATGATACTATCCATTATAATAATAATAATAATAATAATAATAATAATAATAATAATAATAATAATAATAATAATAATAATAATAATAATAACAATTATTTTTAGTCTACTGCATGACAAAGGTCTCAGATGTGTCGATTAATGTCTAAGGTTTGGCCAGTGTTAATCACTACGATAGCTACTATGGATTGGAGATGCTTTGAGCCTTTTATCTGATTCCTCACAGCAAAGAGAGAGAGAGAGAGAGAGAGAGAGAGAAGAGAGAGAGAGAGAGAGAGAGAGAGAGATTTTTTTTTATTACATGGGGTGATGTGTGTGCATGTAAGTGTGTGTGTATTTCTCTTCACTATCTTATACAGGGAATTACTCTTGAAAATATCATTATATATATATATATATATATATATATATATATATATATATATATATATATATATATATATATGTATATATATATATATATATATATATATATATATATATATATATATATATATATATATATATATATATATATATATATATCTCGTTGTACATCTCTTACGTCCCCCGCCATTCTCTAATCCTATCCTTGCACCAACCACCTTCCTTTTCCTCTTACTCCATAATCTCTCTGATATCCTATTAAGTTTTATACCTCTCGTTGTTCAGCTTAATCCTTCACCTTCATATCACACTCTCACAATATTTCCAATGAATTTTCCAGTGTACAGTATAGGTGGAGGGTCTGATCATTTTCCTTCTCCTCCTCT
>NC_090753.1:32771912-32784412 GCF_036898095.1 Palaemon carinicauda | reverse complement strand
TAACTCTCTGACAAAAGCAGTTCCACTATGATGGTTTTGTATTAGTGACAGGGTGTGTTTCTGCTTTATATTTTACTTTATTTTCTTTTTTTTTAATATTTTTTTTCCTTGGTGTAAATTCCAAATCACCTGATTTGGCTAGTGGCAGCACCACTCATAGTCAGAGAATACCGCGGTTAGGAAATGAGATACTGTTTTGGGGTTAGCGTCGTTTTTTATTTTGGTACTTGTAGGAGCAAGATTAATTCTCAAATGCGGCGTGCCAAGTGTAGCGGTAGTATCCATGGGAACTATGGTATATATATATATATATATATATATATATATATATATATATATATATATATATATATATATATATATATATATATATATATATATATATATATATATATATATATATATATATATCCTATCACTTTGAGCCTCATTACCAACGTATGAATATTTGGTCTCTCCCTGTCCATCAAATAGTGGAGGAGAGTGAGTATTACAACGTGGTGCGAGGGGTTACCCGAAAGGTTCACTTGGAAATGATAATCTCCCACGAATATCCGGACCACTGTGTAGTTGTGGTCAGGAAAAGGGGAGATAGCTGGAATGGGTGGAATCTGTATGTGTCTGTGTGTGTGTTTGTGCGTGTGTGCTGTATTACGGAAATATTTAGACTTTACTTTTGAGTATTTATTAGTCATTCAGATAGCATTTGCAATTCTTGTCCCTTGATTGATATTCACATTAAATATATCATATATATTCCAGTTAATCAAAAGTTATCATTCTGAAAGTCTTCTGTATGTTTTATATTATATTAATAATCTCTTCATCAAATCCCCAATAACAGAGGATCAACCCTTATTTACACCATTTTACTAGGCTATTAATTTCACAAGAATTCTTTCATCAAATTTTTTCTCTAAACCTTATGCCAACCAGAATCAAGAGAGGTGAAAAGTTCAAAAGACTAATCACCGTTTGAAATCCGGCAAAGCTTTTCCGAGAGACATAAATTGTTGCCCTTCCTCCAAACCACGGAAGAAAAAGATACAAAACATCTACAGTATTTAGACTTTACTTTTATTGTTCGTGAAGAGGAAATGTTAGATTAACTGTCAGTTTATTGGTGTTTCAGGTCTTCGGAAACTAATAATAATAATAATAATAATAAATAATAATAATAATAATAATAATAATAATAATAATAATAATTGATAATAATAATAATAATAATAATAATAATAATAATAATAATAATAATAATAATTATGAAAAATCCGGAAAAATTAAGCGACTTGAAATAAATTTAATAAAACACACACACATACACACACACACACACACACACACACACACACACACACACAAAAGGAAGGCTACGCATGATAGTAATTCCCAATAAATAAATGAATCTTTGGAATCTGGAAAAAAAATCATCTCAAAATAATGTTTATAACTCGAAATTCCATTTACTCTTTGGTGGCCTTATTTTGTTGTACTTTACCCGAGTTGAGATGCGACGCTTAAGAAGAAGGAAGGGAACTAGTTAATCAAAGTCCTTCTATCTCGATTGATTAAGAAAGTTCGAGAAAGAAAAAGAGATGGAGAAAAGGACGTAAGCTTGTAAAAATCTAATCTACATGAAAGATTTATCCTTTTATTTTCAATTTGACTCACTTTGCATTTCGTCATTTTGGTATCTTCGGTTTGGTTTATAATTTTTCTCTATTGATTTTACTCCATATTTCGATTTATTCACCGCTATAAACTCAAACTATAGAAAAGTAGAAATTATTAGCCACGAGACGTGGAATAGAATTTTATTACCCTTAATCAAATAGAACTGTTCCGTAGCAGCCATAAACATAATTCTCAAATGCTCTGACGAATGAAAAGTTTTCGTCAATGGCTTTAACTAACTAACTAACTAACAAGGACCAATATTCATTCCACCGAGCCTTTTACTATACTATGAAAAAGTGTTGATCCCGGGGTATCTAGGGAAGCTCTTGTGAGTGGCAGGTCTAGGCAGTAGATTCATAAACGTGAAATATATGAAATATTTGGTTCAGAGAGCCTATTTTTTTTTTTTTTTAATAACGTGCGAAGAAAACATGGCACAAAGAAGAAAACGGAATTTTATTGTTTTATTTGGGTGATAATTGCGATGTTTCACAAATTCGATCAATTGGGAAGTTGTTTTTTCAATTTCTTGCTTTAAAAAAAAAAAAAAACAGGTATATGAGGAAACTTTGCTGCCATGAATTATGCGTAATAAAATCAGATATTATGTGTTCTGTCAGATTGGATTGTAAATCATTGGGATTATATAGTGAAACAGAGTATGAGGGAGTAAAATTTTATTCCTTCATTTATTGACTTCGATAGTTTTCTGTCGAAAGAAGCTGATGTCGCATATAATCCTACTACGTCATCTCAGTCTTTGAAGAATATTTTTCTAAGTGACAAACTGAAATACAAGGTGAATGCTTCAAAAACGTTCTATTCGAGTTTAATTAACTGGGCAGTCGAAGACTAATTATACTGACAAATAAAAAGAAAGGAACCTGTAAATAATTTGTTCTGCAGTGAAGCTCACTATCTAGATTTTTGTCCTAAGCTCACATAAAGGCCTATGATGAGTGGAGTAAGTTTGTTTTGGAGAAGAAACTTTGCTATGGGTATTTACGCCTAGGTCATGTGACTATGGATTGTCAATGCAAATTATTTTTTAGAGACTGTCAGACAAAAAGACCTCCAACTGTGTTCCATTAGAGTGAGGAGACTTCTTCCAATTTCTAAAAGACTAATGATTTGCATGTGTATGCACCAGTGATTAAGCCAATAACTTCTCAAAGCTTTTTGAGTAGTTGGCATGGACAGCAATTTAGTTCAATGACTGTTTCAGTGTGGTTAGATCATGAGTGAGACTCATCGTGATGTTTTGGTCTATTATTTGCTGGACAGTCAGAGTGAATCTACATTTATCTTAGATAAAACTGCTCAAGAACTGAATATTAGTGGTCCTGGAGTAAATTTGTTGCTGAGAACAATGTTTGCTAAGGATAAACTGGTTGAGAGTTCAAGGATAGGTGGTTTATATGTGGAAGGTTCCAATGGTACAGTTTTTTTGAGTTTACCAGAGGCATATACTCATAAAATTATGCCAGCTAATCGCAGTCATATACCTTCACCATATACGGTTAATGATTGGCCACATCTTCATTGTTTCTGACAAAAACTGGTATTGGTAAAATCTAATTAAGACATATGTTGCTAATTGGCTATAATTGCGCAAAGGCTTTTGTTCCTTTAGAGGTTATTCCACCATCAGGAGATAGTTTTTATGCACAGTGAAGTATTTTAGGTTATACTATTATTGGAACCATTTCTACCGAATGTGAATCAGATGATTGTGACTTTAGAGCTTCTCATGTTGTTTTAATATCTAAGAATCATGATCGTTTGCCAGAGTCTGTGGTTCATTTCTCTTTGAGGTAAAAAATTAAAGAAGTTTTCCCTTCTAATCTTATCAAGATACTTGAAAAGACTTCACTGAATTGGAAACTGATACTGTAAAACTGTCTGCAGAAGATCGTAAATTCTTCCACATTTTATAGGATAACTTGTCTTTGTCTGGATCGGTACGGTTTGTTATGCCTTTGCGTTTTAGAAGAGATGATCCATCTTTTTCATATTGCATGTCTAATGCTGTGAGGGTTGTGCTTTCTTATTAAACACTTGGAAAGGGACAAATTGTTGTATGATCAGTACATATGATTCATGAATGTTATGCTTGAATGAGGCTATGCAAAAGTTCCTCAACCAGATATTGTTAGTGAAGGTTGTTTTTATATTCCACTCCATGGCTGTTTATAACTTCAAAAAACCATGCAAAGTCACAGTTGTTTTTGACTGCAATGCTCGTTGTAATGGAGTTTAAATCAATGATTAGTTGCTTAAGGGCTCTCATCTAATGAACTATTTATATAGAGTCTTGTGCAGTTTTTGCAAAGCATCTATTGCAATTTGTTGTGACAATGAGAAAATGTTTTATAAGTTTAAAGAGAAGTAAGAGCATAGAAATTATCTTAGGTTTTTGTGGTATGAAAAGGGAAATTTTTCTAGCGAGCCAAACATTTTGAATGACTGTTCATTTGTTCGGTAGTGTCATCACCAGGTTATGCAAATTTTGGCATGAAGAAGGAGGCAGATGATGGTGAGCCTGTATTGGGTAAAAGGTAGCAGAGGTTATTTGTAAAGAGTTCTATGTTGACGATGATCTTACTTCAGTTTCTAAACCTTCAGATGCTATTGAACTTAGGAGAAATACACAAAGACTCTGTTCCCTTCATGAGATATGGTTACATAAGTTTTGTTCAAACTCGACAAAGGTTTTAAAGTTAATACCTATAGAAGATCATTGTCATTTGTTTCAAAGCCTTCATTTTAACAATTCTGACAATTTAGTAGAGCATGTTTGGGTATTAAGTGGTCAGTTTTGGTGGATTGTTTTCAATTCAAGGTGCTATTAATAGAAAAGACTTTGTCCCGCTAAAGTATCCTGTGAACCAGCATTTCGGTATTTGATCCACTAGGGTTTGTGTCGCCCTCCAATCTTCAGTGCAAGCAAATCCTGCGAGAGTCATACAGTTAAGATAATGATTGGGACTCTCCTGTCAACTCAAAAAGAGTCTAAATGGCTTGAGTGGAAGACCGCAATTTGGCATTTACATGACGTGAAGAAAGATAGATGTATCAAGCCTCGTGATTTTTCGAAAGTCATTTCAGTGGAGCTTCATCACTTTTGTGATGCTTACACATTGGTGTATGGTCAGTGTTCTTATGTGTTCTTGTTTGATATTCTTAGATGGGTGCATGTCTCACTTTTTTTTTTCTTTTTAAAGCTAGAGTTGCTCAATTGAAACGGATTCCACTCGCAAGGTTAGAGTCAACAGCTATGATATTGTCAGTTAGGATTAGTAGCATTTTCAACAAAAAGTTCAACTACCCAGGTGTCAAGAATTTCTATTATACTGATAGTCGGGTAGTTCTTGGTTACAATGATAAGGCTAAATGGTTTTATGTGCTTGTAGTCAATCGTGTCCAACTGATAAAGAAACCTGTCATCAACTCCTGAGGGGGTGTTTGTTAGCAGTGATAAAAATCCTGCAGCTATTGCATCACATGGTACTTTTGTTTGGAGACTTGAAAGATGTAACATGGTTCAGAGGTCCCTCTTTTTTGTAGGTGCCAGACTTTGTTCCAGAATCATTGTTGAGCCAATAAACTTGTGTGGTATATTCCGGTGATTCTAAAGTAAAAAAGTATGTGTCAGCTCTAAGCACGTCTCTGCAAGCCAAGAATTTAGGATTGTAGAGTGAATCTATGCATTTTACATCCTGTCTTTGCTTGGAGAAAACTGCTGGATTGTCTCAAAATTGCACGATCTTAGCGAAATAAAGTTTCATGTGGTAAGGTGTCTCTATATGAAAGTGTTACTTCTGAGGATATAGAGGAAGCAGTAATTATAATTATGCAATTCCCCCAAGATCCATTCTTTCATTTAGAGCTTGATCAGCTGAAAGAAAAGTGTAGCATAAGTAAGTTTAGCAAACTTCACCACTTTGACTGTTTCTTAAATGACAATGGTCCTTTGAGATTAGGTGATAGCTTATCTCATAGTGATCTTATAGTAATGATGAAAAATATCTAGTAGTATTATATATAGGTCATTTTACGTGTTTAGTTATGGATTACTGTCACTCAAAAGACGCTCACCAGGGAAATGGTTTCACTTGTAATGTAGTTTGATTTCAGGGTTTTTTGGATTATAAATGCCAGTTCAGTAGTTGCTCGTTTTATTTTGAAATGTGCTGCCTGTATAAGGAATAGAGGAAAACTCGTGGATCAGAAAATGAGGGATCTTCCAAAGGATCCAGTAAATACCTCTCCATGTTTCTGGTTTTGTGCATGCAACTATTTTAGACCATATGTTGTTAAACCAGGCAGGAAAGAGGTTAAGAGATATTGTCTTGTTCGTGCTTATGTATTAAGTGCTGTGCACCTGGAAGTTGCAGATTCTCTCTCCAGAGATTTTTTCATCAATGCTCTAAGACGATTTATACCTATCCGTGGCATTTCAGGATGTTTAGGTGTGCTAATGCTACGAATTTTGTTGGTGCAAAGGATTTTGAAGCAGGTAAAGTCGGTGAATTTCTACTCGATCAAGATTGCAATTTTTAGTTCAATTTTAACTTGCCCATGGTAAGTCATATAACAGGCTCTTGGGAGCTTTAGATCAGGACTACAAGGAGTAATTTGTCTGTGATATTGTCAAATCATGTTTCTCAGCTTGATTAGGATGGTTAGAGGACTTACTTGTGTGAGTCATCTGGCATTGCTAATAATTGTGCTTTGTGTGTGGAGAACTTGAATTATCCAACATTGGTTCCTCTAACTCCAAATCACTTTCTCACGATGAAGGCTAAGTTGTTGTTTTACCCAACATAGAATTTTGAGATAATGCTATGGACATACGCAAAAGATGTCATGGGATACAGGTTTTAGGCTCGTTTCAGGAATGAGTATCTATTGCTATTACAGAAGCTTCAAAAATGGAATGCTCGACATTGACATTTTGTCTGTAGGTGATATTGTCATTATTAAGGAAGATAATTCCCCTCGAGATTGTTGGCAGTTAGCTCGTTTTGTAGAGTTATTTCCATCCGTTGAAGGTTTAGTGCGTAAAGCGGATACTTGTAAGTTGGATAAAGATGGAAAACGTTCCAATGGCGTTTCCTATCATACTATGCTTAATTGATACTCAATTTAAGAATTTGTGGATAGCTTAGTGTTTCAGGGGTATTCTATGCCGGAGAGCCTAGCTCTTACTATGCTGTATATTTCATTTGTTTTGTTTATGTTCCATGATGAACATTGTACTTATGTTTGTTTATTGCACATTATATTTGTTTCGTGTACGCTTCATAATTGACATTGTAGTTTCGTTGATATTTATTGTGCATTAAATGTTTACGTTCATTATATATCAAGTGTGCATGTTTATTGTACATCAAGTGTGAAAGTAAGGTTCTGATAAGAATTATTTTGGCAAATAATTTTTTCATTTATATTGAGGAGCTCTGTAATGATGATCATATTCAATATACTTTTGAGTCAAAATTTTAGCTTCGGTTGTTATTAAATGCGCAGTCTACCACGAACTAAGATGTAACAGATGATGTAAAGGTGTCATTATATAGAGTATATTTTTGAGTAATGTGTCCAATTGGTGTTCAAAAGGTACAGACTGATTTTGGCGTAAGGCTTTTTTTTCATTTGTCAAATGCTGTACAACATTGTGTCAAGTTACGGAGTTTTAATGGCAGCACTTCGGTAATTATTGTTTCGAAAGAAATTAATTCATATAAATTATATTTTATATTTACTGGGATAGTGTGAGTTTAAGTTGGTTTTACTTTGACTTTAGTAATGCGTTGGCTATTGGATTATGTTAATATTTAACCCTCGACTGGCATAGCCTCCCATATCAGTGTAAAGAAGTAGTGTGTGTAAGTGTGACTTTGGGACTTCCCTTTTGTTTTTGTTTTTTGTTAATGTGATTGTAGAGTTCTTTTTTTTATGTTATATTTCTTATTGTTGGAGTTTCACCGATTTTACCATCGGATTTATCTATCAGAGTAATAAATCGTGTAAACAAAAACACTTGAGACCTAACTACACTTGTGCTAACTGAAGTCTAGCCTATATATATATATATATATATATATATATATATATATATATATATATATATATATATATATATATATATATCTATCTATCTATCTATCTATCTATCTATCTATCTATCTATCTATCTATCTATCTATCTATCTATATATATATATATATATATATATATATATATATATATATATATATATATATATATATATATATCTATCTATCTATCTATCTATCTATCTATCTATCTATCTATCTATCTATCTATCTATCTATCTATCTATATATATATATATATATATATATATATATATATATATATACATATGTTTATATATATATATATATATATATATATATATATATATATATATATATATATATATATATATATATATATATATATATATATATATATATATACATATGTTTATATATATATATATATATATATATATATATATATATATATATATATATATTTATATATATATATATATATATATGTATATATGTATACATATATATATATATATATATATATATATATATATATATATATATATATATATATATATATACATATATATATATATATATATATATATATATATATATATACAGTATATATATATATATATATATATATATATATATATATATATATATATATATATATATATATATATGTCTTACTTATAACTGTAATCGAACAGTTTAACATGTTTTCAAAAAGGCCCATAAAAGAAACACAGGAAATATGAATAAATCACACTATATTTCGGTCAACAAACATCGACCCTCTTTACATCCTGAAGAGGGTCGATGTTTATTGACCGAAATATAGTGTGATATATTCATAGTTCCTGTGTTTCTTTTATGGGCCTTTTTGAAAACACACACACACACACACACACACACACACACACACATATATATATATATATATATATATATATATATATATATATATATATATATATATATATATATATATATATCGACCATAAAACCCGGTATCAACGAAGCATACTAATGACTTTCATCCCTATTCTAATTTGGGTAGTTCTGTTAGTCATTTAATTGCATATTTAGGCTATATATGTTTGTATATACTGTACACACTCATATGTTTATACGGCAAACAAAACAGCAGTAAACCGTAGACCTATAACATACAAAACACACAAACAAGAAAAAGACAAAAACATAGACAGCAATTAACGAACAACATAAAACGCCTCATAAACCTATAAGCAATACATAGTAAAGATAAAGCCTTGGACCTTACGCGTGTGGAGATCTCAGAAAGGGTCTGGCTAGACAACGCTCTTTTATTTCAACCATCGGACTATGAGTTTCACTAATTAATTTTGTTCTTCTAATGAGATTATTATTCTTTCATATGGTCGGTAATACTTCACCAATTAAGGTGCCTGTTCGTTGAATATGATTTTTTTTTATTGATCATAATTACTCCTAATTCAAAACTCAATAGAAAAGTATGTTACCCTTTTTTTATTTCTATATTTATTTTAATTACTGTAATTCAAAAGTCAATAGGAAAGCAAGATTGGTTTTATATGCGAGTATCACTTAATTATTTAGTGATATGTTCACTGATAAGTAAAACTGACAAAGGAAGTTTACGACCAGCAAACACATACTCATAAAAATAACACATAACCTCTCCACAAACACAAACAACCCCCCCCCCCCCCCCCAGAAAAACAAAATTAACCTTTTAATGCTCAAAACACGCCATGGACATGGAAACTATATATGCCTCGTTTCATGAAACTTTGGACTGACGGCACTGGCCCTACTAGAATATTCAGTACTTTATCAACACTGAAAGCAAATTGATTTATACTTTATGGTCAACAGCTTTTCAGTTCTGAAGGTTTGTAGCTTTCATTTAGATTACTTGGGGAAAAACATCGAATAAAAGATAGAAGAAAAAATCGATTCAATGTCTGTAGGAAAAAAAAAAATAATAATGCTTCGTGATGTCTGGATGGCAGAAAAAAAAAGATGACTTGTAATCAAAATGGGTTTTAAGGGTTTAAAGGCAGAACATGAATGGCAGAGACTGATCTTATTTACATGTAATCAGTGTCCAAGCCCGCTCTCCACAGAGTTAGGACCATGGAGTCAATGGGAAGGGATGTAGATGACTTGGCAAGTAGACCTGTAGGCTCCTTATCTTATAAATAGGGTGAAGTTTCAGAAACAAAGAAAATCCACAATGATATAGCGAGCAGAGGAGTTAAGGGGAACAAAATATTACAATGCAAATTGATCAGATATATATCACAGTTGTAAAATGGAAAATGGCCTTGCAAGTATGAAGAGAAAATAATCATTGCTTTTCTCTCTCTCTCTCTCTCTCTCTCTCTCTCTCTCTCTCTCTCTCCTGCCAGAAATTCAATATACGCATACTCAAGCTTTGAAAAAAAATTCCTTTTTATAGGTCCAACTCTTCTGGCCAAGGGAATTTCCCTCCATACCTTGCTCCAGCATCCGGTAGTTTGCTCTATTGTGGAATTCTCAAGAATAAAAATTGGAATTCCACTGGAACCCAGAGAACCTTACGGCATGAAAAATCTTCTGTGCCGGACGTTGGGCTTTTGATTCACGAGGTCTTTCAGTTACAAAACGTCAATCAGTAGAATTTTTAACCTTCATTGTAAGGGATAAAAAACTAGTGATATTTTGACGCATTTAAATCAGTGTACAGTTATTTATAAATATGTTATATAAATATATATATATATATATATATATATATATATTTAAAACAAAAATAACATGAATAAATGAACAGAGGAGTGCAAGTCTATATATATATATATATATATATGTATATATATATATATATATATATATCCCTTTTCGAAATTTAACTTGAAAAAAGATTAAAGATGTCCACAATCTGAAAGAACCATAATTAAATGAAATATCCTATTCATCTTCATTAGTGCAAAAGTGATTACATTAATCGTTTCTAATTAGCATTTCATATTCGTTTATGTCAAGCGCAGTATGTTTTTAAGGAAGCGAGTGTCTTATATTCAAGTAAATTATAATAGAGAGAGAGAGAGAGAGAGAGAGAGAGAGAGAGAGAGAGAGAACCTCGAGGGTCAGTAGTGTTATAACAAGAGGTTTTTTTTTTACTTCAAAGCATCTCTGAATGTCATAAACCAACCTCCCATTGTAATGAAAGTCCCAAACAAACAATAACAGCAGATTCTGTCTAAATCTATACAACATTTTCCCCAATAGGGAAATATTTTTGCAACATTTAAATATCCCTAGAAAATATTATTTTTTCTCTCAATCTTTCAAACTTTTATAACACCTTAAACGACTGTGCGGCGAATAAATAAAAAAACTCCCTCATAAAATAAATCACAATTGTTTTGTATATATATATATATATATATATATATATATATTTCTTTTCGGTCATGCTCGCTCTTCTCCTCCCTCGGTTTGGAGGTAGGCAGAGGAAGTAGCCTTACCCTGCTGAAATGGGATGAGTGGATCTGCATATTTATCTAAATATTCATCTTTCATTTTGGACAGGTTGTGTACACTAGTGTATATATATATATATATATATGTGTGTGTGTGTGTGTGTGTATATATATATATATATATATATGTGTGTGTATATATATATATATATATACACACACACAACTTTGCCAATCACCAGTGTAGATCCACCCAACCTTTCATCTGGCTCCATGCCCTCACACCTTTACACAACCTTTGTTATCTCTTTACCCATTCACGTGCCCTCACCCCATTCATTCCCATCACCCATCAACCATCACCCTCGCGCACACCCACTATACCCTCCTTACAATTCTTTGGTTCTGTTTATTTAGGTCTGAATATTTAATTGAAAACAAACCAAATGTTTTACCTTTTTTCATTCCATATTTATATATGATTTATTTGACATTTCCTTATTTGCTTTCCTCAGTTGGCAGCATTTTCTGTTGGGGCGCTTGCGTATCTAGCTTTCTGACGAAGCGAGATGGTCAAGCTTCTTTTTTATGTTGATTTCTTTTATTACCAGAATCCGTTGTGAGAAAATAGAAAATTGTTTTCTTGATTTATTCTATGGCAATAGATAAAGATTGCCATCCTTTTTAAGAAATATTGAGAGAGAGAGAGAGAGAGAGAGAGAGAGAGAGAGAGAGAGAGAGAGAGAGGTTCAATCAAAACGAATTTGGAGGGCCAATTAGCAAGGATATCACGCCATTTTAAATCCATTTGATATCTTTTTTCTCAGTTAATCCCGGGATTTTTTCCTCTCGCTTTTCGCACCCAAACTACGCCATTATGTCTCCCTGTCTCCCACCTCCTCTCTTTTCCATCTTCTTAATTACTTAATTAAGAGATTTTTGTGTCTGAGCAATTGGCTGTTCGAACCGAAAGACTTAAGATCCAGTGACTGCAGGTGGTTAAAAGTGTTTTATGTTGCACCGGCAAAAGGGAGGTTTTCCTTCACCCCGTTTAATGCTTCGCTGATCTCTGATTACGTAATAACTCTGATTATGGTATATCGTCTGGCGTGGATCCTAAAGAGGTGGTATTGAGCGCATGAAATTACACACACATTATTCACCAAATGTATAATCGCCTGTTCTATATTTTGAAGTTGGGCTTTTGCACAAGGGGTTGGAGTATGTGATGTCCCTCTTACGATATCCAATTATATGTGCTTCAGATATTCCTTG
>NC_090753.1:32749412-32766912 GCF_036898095.1 Palaemon carinicauda | reverse complement strand
CGTCAATTTAATGAGGATCTTCCAAAGCGGAACGACCACCTTCTTCGTTGGGAGCAGGAGACCAAGGAGAGACTAGCTGCCTCCCTGTCTCATCAAATTCAGCTTGAGGTCATGGCTGGGGACGTTAGGGTCCCAGATTTGTATATGCTTCTCGCGAAGACCCACCTAGTGACCGTGATGAAGGACTTGTATATATTCATCAAGGCCCGGAGAGCATGCAGAGAATTCGTGTTTGCCAACGCGGCAGTGAAACAAGAAACCCGGAAGCTAATCTCCTCCAACATCTGGGGCAAGCATCTCTTCCCAACAGCTCTGGTGAAGGAGATCGTGGACAAAGCCGCATCTGAGATCCGGAACCTTCTCAACAAGTGGGGGCATGTCCCGCAAAAGGAAATCCTCTCAGGAAGAAGGCCCTCAGCCTAAGAGGAAATCCTCCAAACCACAAACCCAGCAGCGTCAACCCAAACGCCAGTTTCCGGCTCCCGCTACTCCCCTAGTGGTTGCACAACCACAACAGTCCTTTCAGTTGGTCCCACAGCCGGTGGTGTCCCAATCACCGGTATTCACTGCTGCCTATGAACAACCATCCACTACCTTTCTTCCCAGAGGTAGAGGCTCCGGCAGAGACTCCTCTCGCCGCCCCTGGAGCTAGCGGCCAAGGTGGCAAACCCTCGGGAAACCAGAAGCAATGAAGTGCTTCCGGTGGGAGGAAGACTCCGCCACTTTCAGGATCGTTGGACCTTCGATCCTTGGGCACACAGCATCATCAAGAAGGGACTAGGTTGGAGCTGGACACAACCACAGCCAACCTTCAACCAATTCTTCCAGCCTTCAACCCCCATCTTGGAAGAATATGTCCTAGAACTCTTGAACAAGAAGGTGATCAAGTGGGTAAAGTCCACCAGATTCCAAGGAAGACTATTTTGTGTTCCAAAGAAGGACTCAGACAAACTCAGAGTAATTCTCGACTTGTCCCCCCTCAACAAGTTCATTGCAAGCAACAAATTCAAGATGCTGACTCTTCAACAAATAAGAGCCCTACTAAATGTTCTCAATAGACCGGGCGGACGCCTACTGGCACATCCCAATGAACCACCACGCTTCCTCCTACCTAGGATTCCGGCTCCAAAAGAGAAGCTACGCCCTCAGAGCCATGCCCTTCAGGCTCAACGTGGCTCTGAGAATCTTCACCAAGCTAGCAGACACAATCGTCCACCAGCTACGCCTTCAGGGCGTCCAAGTGATGGCCTACCTCGACGACTGGCTGGTCTGGTCGACATCGCCAGAAGAATGTTTGAGAGCTTGCAGAAAAGTGACCCAGTTCCTGGAACATCTGGGTTTCAAAATAAACACCAAGAAGTCTCGCCTCGCTCCAGCTCAGAAGTTCTAATGGTTAGGAATCCATTGGGATCTTCAGTCACACCGCCTTTCCATCCCGCTGAAGAAAAGGAAAGAAATAGCCGGGTCTGTCAGAAGATTTCTCAGATCCAAACGGATCTCAAGACGACAGCAGGAGCAAGTACTCGGCTCCCTGTAGTTCGCCTCAGTGACAAACCCAGTGCTACGAGCACAGCTAAAGGATGCCTCAGGAGTCTGGAGACGAAACGAATCCATCGCTCGAAGAGATCTCAAGAGACCCCTACCGAACAGGCTTCACTCCCTTCTAAGACCGTGGTCAGAAGCAAGGACCTTGAAAAGATCCATCCCTCTCCAGCCTCCGCCTACATCGATCAACATCCACACGGACGCTTCTCTGGAGGGTTGGGGGGGGGGGGGTCACTCCCATCAACGGCAAGTTCAAGGAACATGGTCTTCCCTATTCAAGACGTTTCACATCAACATCTTGGAGGCCATGGTGGTTCTTCTCACCCTGAAGAAATCATCCCCGCTTCCCTCGATACAGCTATGTAGTAGTCAGATGTCTCAACCGTCAGGGCTCGAGATCGCCCCACATAAACCAGATGCTATTACCCATCTTCCAGTTGGCGGACAGGAAGAAATGGCACCTATCTGCAGTTCACCTACAAGGATTCCGCAACGTGACGGCGGACGCTCTATCAAGGACAAGCCCCATAGAGACGGAATGGTCCCTAGATACAAGATAATACTCCTTCATCTCTCGTCAAGTCCCGGCACTACAGATCGACCTCTTCGCGATGAGGGACAACAAGCCCCTTATGAGGACCCCAAAGCGGGAGCAGTGGACGCCATGTCCCTGGACTGGAACTGATGGTCCAAGATTTACCTGTTCCCTCCACCCATCCTTCTGCTGAAAGTCCTCTCCAAACTGAGAACCTTCAAAGGGACAGCAGCCCTAGTGGCTCTCAAGTGACCCCGGAGCAACTGGTTCCCCCTATTCCTGGAGGTACAGCTCAAGCTGATCTCTCTGCTGGGTCCATTTCTCTCCCAACAGGTGCAGAAGTCGACTGTCTTCGCTTCATCAAAGAAAGTCAAAGACCTTCATCTCATGATTTTCTCTCCCTAGCCGTGAAGAAAAGGTTTGGGATCTCGAAGAAAAGTTTAGACTTCCTAGAGGAATACAAAACAAAGTCTACCAGAAGGCAATATGAATCATCCTGGAAGAAGTGGGGTATACTTCGTCAAAGCAAAAAACCCTACGGAAATCTCAATAGATTTCTGCATGTCCTTTATTCACCTTCATGGACAAGGCTTAGCAGCCAATACGATTTCCACCTGCAAATCGGCCTTGATTAGACCACTTCTGTACGCCTTCCAAATAGATTTATCCAGCGAAATCTTCAATAAACTCCCGAAGGCGTGCGCTAGACTCCGTCCAGCACCTACACCGAGACCCATCACCTGTTCCCTGGATAAGGTGCTCCATTTTGCCTCTAACCTGGACAACAAATCTTGCCCTCTGAAAGATTTGACTCAAAAAGTGATCTTCCTTTCTGCTCTTGCCTCGGGAGCTTGAGTCAGTGAAATAGTGGCATTATCAAGAGAAGAGGGCCAGATACAGTTTGCCGACACGGGGGAACCTACCCTCTTCCCCGACCACACGTTTCTCGCTAAAAATGAACTTCCCACCAAAAGATGGGGCTCTTGGAGAATCTGCCCACTGAAGGAAGATGTCTCTCTATGCCCAGTGGAGAGCTTTAAGGTCTATCTTCAAAGACCTTCAGACTTTGGCGGAGGACAACTCTTTAAAGGAGAAACTTTGGGTAGTGACCTGTCACAAAAACAACTAAGAGCAAAAATCACCTACTTTATTCGCAGAGCAGATCCTGACAGTACACCTGAAGGTCATGGTCCTAGGAAAGTCGCCTCTTCCCTGAAGTTTTTCCAAGGAATGGATTTTGAAAGCCTCCAATCCTTCACAGGCTGGGTGTCACCTAGAGTATTCTTCAAACACTATGCAAAGTAGGTGCACGAAATAAAACGATTCGTGGTAGCAGTAGGTAGTGTAATGAAACCGGCTGTTTAGTGCTGCGTAGAACAGTGAGTTTTTTTGGGACTTTAACTCAAACGGGTGCCTGTGTTGACCCTAGTGCGATACATAGTGATTTCAAAGGACACTTAGTGTCACTAATAGACTGTTATTCATCAAGGTGAAGTGACATAGATTCTTACACGTGTGCCACATGATCTTGTACATGAAGTGTATAATGATTTTAAAGACTGGCGTTCCCCAAGGAACTTGTGCTTAAAGGCAAAATATTTCCTTTTCAGATTCCACATCACCGTCTTACTGAAAATCTATGTCTATTATCCAATATTATTATTGTAAATAGTTTTCCATATTTCCATGCAATTTTCATATAGAATAATTATTTTATTTACCATACGCGTCTGATTTCGCTCCTATCTTTCATATGAAAATAAATTGCTGTTATTGTTTTATTAGATCCTATTTCTATGGTTAATTATAATTAATATACCTACTACCTAATATGCACTCACCTAATGGTATAAATTTGTTCCTACACAAATATTTAACCTTCTAATCTGTCTTCGAGACCGGCACGATCTCTTCATCCAAGTGAGTCTATCTTCGTCAGGTTACTTCCAGATGTTCCTATTGAGCAATTAGGACTTCCCTGCCAGGAGGGCTGGAAGCCAGGTCATTGTAATGCCACTGGTAATGACATTTAACGGAGATGTCATGGTCTCTTCGGTCACCAGACCGCAGGAATATTAGTCAAAGTAGAAGGCACTTGAAATGGGAAAAATCAACGATACATTAATTCTCTAGTACACTTCCATCAGGACGACATGACTTGAGCCCAAAAAATGGATTTTGAGTGAAGCGAAAAATCTATTTTTGGGTGAGATGGCCATATCGTCCTGATGGAACCACCCAACTGTTCCAGTTCAGCCTTCCAGGCCCCTCAATGCTATACTGTATCGCGGCAGCCGGTAGAATGCTGGACTTAGGAATGAGGACGGACGTGAGGTCACACAGTATGGAGGACTGTTTGTTTACGTTGCGAGTACCATAGCAGTAACGAAGGAGGATAACTTTAGAACGGCTCCTCAGTTACCTCGCCACCTTTCCCCCTCGAAGCGTAAACGTTATCTGGGGTGCAGATAACCATGTGGCACATTAATGCATGCGTCCCCTGTTGATATACGATATTCTAGAGGGAAACCTTTAGGGTACTCGCACCAGAAGTTAGAATTTTGTGAAACCTTTAGTTTAACTCTCTGGGAATATCTACTATAGTCATATATACCCTAAGGAAGCTACTGAAGGAACCTTCCATCAGGACGACATGGCCATCTCACCCAAAAATAGATTTTTCGCTTCGCTCAAAATCCGTTGTTTACTCATGTTGTTTTGAGTCCTTAAAAAAATCATATCCAAAATAAAATAATTTAATGTAAAAAAAATACCATTTTGGAATATTTAGAATAGATTTCAAAGAAGAGATCATTTACATGGAACAAAGTAAAAATCCTTGATCTTACTCCTACAACTTTTTCAGTTATTCTGCATTGGAATTCCACTCGAAGCATGGCCATGTTTCTCGGCTGAAATATTTTTGAAAATTTTTGCATTGGTTAAGTCACAGCTAATGATATTTCGGGAAGTTTTTCGTCATTTCAATTTCAAAATTAGTAAAAATGCACACCATGAGAAAGAAAAATAGATAAAATGGGTAAGTCATCTCCCCTTTATAATAAAAAGCTAGTGTCTGTTTCTATATATAGTATAAATATCATCATCATCATCAGTTGTTACTATTCCACTGCACAGGACTCTGAAAGGCAGGTGCAGTCGCTCAGCCCGAAGAGCATAGCTAGCCTGAACTTAGGCATAGTCACTGAGCCTGAAGAGTGGGACTGCCAGTCCAAAGAAACCAGGTTCCAACTGGAGCTGCAGGAAGAGTTTTAGAAGTAGAGAACACTTTTATAGCAGCAAGTCTCAGTGATGCAGAAGAGACTGGGAGAGGAGTGAAGAAATTTTAGTAGGAGAGTAAAGGAGTATTATTATTATTATTATTATTATTATTATTATTATTATTATTATTATTATTATTAATTGCTAAGCTACAACCCTACTTAGAAAAGCAAGATGCTATAAGCCCATGGGCCTCAACAGGTAAAATAGCCCAGTGAGGAAAGGAAAAATTAAATATTCTAAAAACAGTAACAAAATTAAAATAAATATTTCCTATATAAACTATAAGTACTTTAACATAACAAGAAGAAGAGAAATTAGATAGAATAGTGTGCCCAAGTGTACCATCAATCAAGAGAACTCTAACCCAAGATAATGGAAGACCATGGTACAGAGGCTATGGCACTATCCAAGACTAGAGAACAAAGGTTTGATTTGGGAATGTCCTTTTCCTAGAAGAGCTGCTTACCATACCTAGAGTCTCTTCTACTCTTACCAAGAGAAAAGTAGCCACTGAACAATTAAAGTGCAGTAGTTAACCCCTTGGGGGAAGAGGAATTGTTTGGTAATGTCAGTGTTGTTAAGTGGTTGAGGACAGAGGAGAATCTGTAATGAATAGGCCAGACTATTCGGTGTATGTGTAGGCAAAAGGAAAGAACTGTAACCAGAGAGAAGGATCCAATGTAGTACTATCTGGCCATTCAAAGAACCCCATAAATCTATAGCGGTAGTATCCCCACTTGGTAGCTGGGTATAAGTTACAGCAATTTATCTCAGCTCAAACAGGGGGTGATGTTAGAGGACTAAGGAGGGATGGGAGAAGTCTGATTATGAAGGGGAATTTTAAACAGAGTACGGGCTCTAGACCAAACAGAGTCAATTTAGTGGATGAAGGATGGGTCACGAGAGAGGATTTGGGAGGGAAGGAAGGGAGAAGGAATATAGTAACGAATAGATGTAGGTAGGGGTAGGGTTCACTGGATCAGGGATGATGGCTAGAGCTGGTTTGGTGATAGACTTGGGAATTGGCTTGCGATGTGGGACTCTCTGCGGCCTAGATGTCTGTGTTGGTGCTGCTGCTGTTGTGTTGTGGACGGTGGATGATTCGGTGCTGCTGCTGAAGTTGTTGTTATAGGCAAAGTCAAAGCTGCTGTGATCCTCTTTAGGCACTCTGGACACATCTGGTTCTAGGTGTGATGTGATTTGGAACAGTTGGGGCACCTGGCAAAAATCCCCATGCCATCGCTGTGAGCATCGATGCACTGTTTATTAACATGACTTTAGCTCCAGACACCACAGACGGTAGGGTTTCTGCAATTTTCCTTTTGGTGCCCAAAGCACTGGGAATTAAAGCATATCATAGACTTAGGATCCAGGTCTTCAATTGGGAAGATTCCCCATGTTATGAGGTCAAGTGATGGGGGATGGGCCCAATGAAGGTGACATGACCTTCCTAATGGGCACCTTCCTGCTGGTTGTTTTACGTTCAGCATCGGTGATTATGGGGCAGTTGGTCAGGAATTGTAGTGGCATTTGAACTGGATAATTGCAGACCACAGTTTTCCTCAGCCTCTTAGCTGGTTCCAGATAACCAGGACGGCTTCTCTTTGAAGGAGGTTGGTACAGTTCCGGTCCTTTGGGGGTGATTATCAAGTGACCCTTGAGATTGGCTCTGGCTGTAATTTTCAATGCTGGATTAGCTGTTGTAAGGGCAGTTACTGCTGCATAGGAATGCCCCTCTTCCCTGGCGAGCAGCTTAAATTTTTGTAACTAATGTAGCTTTGGAGAAGGCTCAACCTGTGAGTGTAGTAGTTGTTTCTGCAATTAGCTCTAACAGGCACCTGATGCAGTTGCATTCTAGCAGATGTGAGTCTACGAGATCAGGTGCCTGAGTGTCAGTGGAAGTATCCAGGTCTATGGGTGCGGCAGAGACTGCTACAGTGGCTGTAACAGTGGTTGTTGAGGCGTCAGCTGGTCTGGGAGCCTTTCCAGCAGGATGCATAGCAGGTAGGTTATTAACAGGAATAGACACTGGTACCTTGACTGGAGCAGTATTTTTCTTAATCCTTCTCTTTTTCTTCTTGGCAACAGGGGTCTTACTGACGCAGGGGTATTATCAGGGGCCTATGAACCCAGGAGACATCCCCAAGACCGCCATCACCACTCCGTTTGGTACATACACCTTCAATTACTCCTGTTATGGCCTTCGTAATGCTGGGGCCACGTTTCAACGTCTCATGGATGGCATCTTAGGGGACCTCCCCTTCTGTGTATTTTATGAGGAAGACATACTTGTGTTCTCCTCCTCAAAAGAGGAACACCTCCGTCACCTGCGCATCGTGCTCGACCACCTGCAACAAAACGGCCTTGTAGTCCGGTATGACAAGTGTACCTTTGGCGCCAACGAAGTGTCGTTCTTAGGGCACAGCATCACTCCTGAAGGAGTCCATCCCCTCCCTGAGAAGGAAGCAGCCGTTTAGGACTTCCCCGCGCCCTCAGCCATCAAAGCTCTGGTAAAATTTTTGGGCATGATCAGCTATTATCACCGTTTTCTGCCAGCCATTGCCACCACTCTTGCTCCCTTCTACGCCTCCCTCAATGGGAAGCCAAAGGACCTGAAGTGGGGTCCCCTTCAAGAAGCGGCCTTCTGCAATGCAAAGAAGGCTCTCACTTTTCCTATCCCATATGCCCCTCTCCGTCTTTCCACCAATGCCAGAGACGTAGCTTTTGGTGCAGTACTCAAGCAGGTAGTCAACGGGTCGCCCCACCCATTGGCCTTCTTCAGCAGAAACCTTTCCAAGGCAGAATCGGGTTATTCTACCGTCGATCGCGAATTGCTGGCGGTGCACTTGGCTGTCCGTCACTTTCGCTATTTCTTAGAAGGTACGCCCTTCGTCATTCACACAGACCACATATCTCTGGTGTACACCTTTACTTGACAATCTGTCGCCTGGTCCGCCTGTACATCTCTCTGCCGTGGCTAAATACAATTGCACCCTTCAATACGTCCCTGGGAAAATGAATCCCGTTGCCGATGCCCTGTCAAGAAGCACGTTGGCTGCCGTTCAACTGGGATTGGATTACAACGCCCTGGCTGAAGCCCAACGACATGACCAAGAGTATCAAGCATGTAGGACATCCTGCACATCCCTCCGTTGGGAAGACTTCCCCCTCAAAGACTCCAACACCACCCTCTTCTGTGACGTCAGTACTGGTAGACCGCGACCTTGGATCCCTGCTCCCATGCGCCGGCAGGTGTTTGATTTCATCCACGGCCTTTCACATCCCTCGTGCCGTTCTACTGCACAGCTGCTAAAGACGAAGTTCATTTGGCACAGCATTTCTAATGATGCTAAGGATTGGGTCCGCGCCTCTACTTCTTGCCAAACTTACAAAGTACATCGACACACGGATTCAGAAGTGGGCACCATTCCTCAACCTCAGCGTCGTTTCGCACACATTCACGTCGATGTTGTAGGTCCCCTACCCACATCACAAGGACATCGTTACCTGTTTACCGTCATCGACTGCTCCACTCGTTAGCCTGAAGCCATTCCCATGGAAACTGCAATGTCCGCCTCATGTACATCTGCTTTACTCTCACGATGGATTTCAAGATTTGGTATCCCTGAGCATAATACTTCTGACAGGGGTACCACTTTCTCCTCTCAATTGTGGACATCATTAGCGAATCTCCTGGGCATCACCCTACATCATACAACGGCCTACAACCCCGCTGCCAATGGAATGGTTGAACGTTTTCATCGCACCCTCAAAGCAGCTTTGATGTCCCGCTGCAAGGATTCCAACTGGTTTACTCAGCTTCCCTGGGTCCTCCTGGGACTAAGGATCACTTCTAAAGATACCATCGACGTCTGGGCAGCTGAAATGGTGTATAGCAATCTGTTGGTCATCCCTGCCAATTTTTTTTCCTTCTACAACCTCCTCCGACGATCTCCAGCGCATACGTCAGGTCGTGGGAAAATTTACTCCATGCCACCAGATGTACAAGCCCCCAGCGAAGCATCACATACCGACAGACTTGCACTCTGCAATGCACATCTTCCTGCGCAACGACACTAGCAAGCCACCGCTAACGCCCCCTTACACGGGCCCTTTCCTAGCGATCCGACGCAGTCCGAAAGCATTCCTACTAGACATTCGTGGCAAAGAAGAGTGGGGCTCCATTGATTGTCTAAAACCTGCTTATCTCCTGCCAGATGACCCACCTACAGTTCACCTCTCTAGATCATGGTGCCCTATTTAACATGTACAGTATGTCATTTTTTAGGGGGGGAGCCATGTACCAACCGTGTGTCACACGATCGTACATAGTTCATTTTGTGTATATATTATGCTTGTACCTTCGCTCTTCCCTCACACTAAAATTAACCAGATTAAACATGTCTGCTATTCTCCTCTGTAACAGTGTCTGTTTTTCAAACATGAAAATTCTTGTTGCTTTGAACTTTTGTATATAAAGGAGAGTGTTCTATAATAAATTTACTCAGTTGCTTTCACATTGTCTTTGAGTCACAACCTTCTCTCGGCTCGTCACACATTTGTCTCTGAAGTCAAATTAGAATGGGGACCGTCCGCCATGTCCGCCATTTTTTTTCCTAATGATCCAAATTACACAATTTCTATATATGTTTTAGACACATATAATACCTTCATCATATAAAAATTTCAAGTCATTTGATCAAAAACTTTTGGATTTATGAGCAAAAATCATGATTTAAAAAAAATATTTAGGTACATTTTTTCCCCACTACTATAATACCAATTGTATTGAAACTTATACAACAAAAACTACTCTAACAACCGAACAATTCTGTCAGACAGAATTTTGATTTTCCTTTTTGTTTTTTTTTAATGAATTTTTATTTTTTTTCCCTCGTCTAGACGGAAAATAATCGTGAAAAAAAAATGTAAAACGAAAATCAAAATTTTGTCTGACAGAATTGTGGAATTTTTATTCTTCTTTTCAACGATATCTTTTTCTCTAATATCGAACAACAAATAAGTGAGAAAAATGTACCTGAGTGGGGAATAAGTATGTTTTTGAGTTATGAGCTTCCAAAGATTTGCAGCAAGCTTTCGCTTCTTTTCTAAAAGAAATCAAGATAATATTATTATGATAAACTTTTATTGTTCATTCCTACATAAATGCACCCTAAAGGAGGTATTTGAACCTCAGTTTACTATTCCTATGTTATGAGTTGCCAGCGATCTCTAATTGTTACCAGTGTTTTAGTTAGCAGGTTTCAGCTTTGTACTCTTATCCATGTTTCCCTCTTTCTTGTTCTTTTTTCTTGTTCTCCACTTACTTTTTGTTCTTTCTATCACCTTATGTAACATTGGCATTGCTATAAAATTCCAGAGGACGTTGTGAAAGCACAATCAACATACGAACTTCAAGTAAATAAACACATGCATTATAATTTTTATAGTCTTTGGAAACTTTGTGATTTTTTCGTAGCAGGTAGTTTTCATTCACCTACCCCTCTACCAATGCCTTTCATTTCTGCCAGAGGTACGAGATTTCGAAACATGAGAGAGAGAGAGAGAGAGAGAGAGGAGAGAGAGAGAGAGAGAGAGAGAGAGAGAGAGAGAGGTTGAACATTGTTATTATAGTATTTGTATAAATGGGAGTTTTATAACAATTGGAGAGAGAGAGAGAGAGAGAGAGGAGAGAGAGAGAGAGAGAGAGGAGATGAGAGAGGAGAGAGAGAGAGAGAGAGAGAATACAAGTATTTTGTATAAATAGCAGGGGTATATAATTCGAGGAGAGAGAGAGAGAGAGAGAGAGAGAGAGAGAGTAGAGAGAGAGAGAGAGAGAGAATAAGTATATTTTACAAGGGTAATACGAACAAATGAAAAAGAGATTCAATTCTATTATCTATATAAAAGGATGTACAGAGAGAGAGAGAGAGAGAGATGAGGAGAGGAGAGAGAGAGAGAGAAGTACTTTTTACAAGGGTATACGTACAAATGAAAAAGAGATTCATCCTATTATAAAAATAAGATGAGAGGAGAGAGAGGAGAGAGAGAGAGAGAGGAGAGAGAGGGAGAGGAGAGAGAGAGAGGAGAGTGAGAGAGAGGAGAGGAGAGAGAGAGAATAAGAATTTTTGCAAGGATATACGAACAAATGAAAAAAAGAGATTCATTCTATTATCTAATAAAAGGATGGTACAGAGAGAGAGAGAGAGGAGACGAGAGAAGAGAGAGAGAGAGAGAGAGGAGAGAGAGAGAGAGAGAGGAATACAAGTATTTGTATAAATAGCAGGGGTATATAATTCGAGAGAGAGAGAGAGGAGGAGAGAGAGAGAGAGGAGAGAGAGGAGAGAGGAGAGGAGAGAGAGGAGAGAGAGAGAGAGAGAAACTACGCATATGTCAAACTCAGTCTTGCAGACGACGCCATAGGGTGACGTCATCATTTAAAGTCCGCTATTTTCATTGTTTGGAAAAATTATTGACTATTTGTTCTTTCTACAACCTTAGGGTAACATTGGCCTTGCTATAATGTTCCCGAGGGCGTTGTGGAAACACAATGTACATACGAACTTCAAGTAAACAAACGCATATATTATAACTTCTATACATCTTTGGCATCTTTGGCTTCTGTTGTTCTTGTTCTCCACTTACTTTTTGTTCTTTCTATCACCTTATGTAACATTGGCATTGCTATAAAATTCCAGAGGACGTTGTGAAAGCACAATCAACATAACAAACTTCAAGTAAATAAACACATGCATTATAATTTCTACATGTCTTTGGAGACTTTGTGATGTGTTCGTAGGTGGTGTTTTTGATTCACCTACCCTCTACCAATGTCTTTCATTTCTGCCAGAGGTACGAGATTTCGAAACATGAGAGAGAGAGAGAGAGAGAGAGAGAGAGAGAGAGAGAGTTGAACATTGTTATTATAGTATTTGTATAAATGGGAGTTTTAAATAATTCGAGAGAGAGAGAGAGAGAGAGAGAGAGGAGAGAGAGAGAGAGAGGAGAGAGAGAGAGAGAGAGAGAGAGAGAGAGAGAATAAAAGTATTTGTATAAATGCCAGTGGTAAATAATTCGAGAGAGGGAGAGAGAGAGAGAGAGAGAGAGAGAGAGAGAGAGAGAGAGAGAGAGAGACTGCGCACCTACTCAGTCAGGCAGACGACGCCATATGGATGACGTCATCATTTAAAGACCGCTATTTTCATTGTTTGGAAATATTATTGACTATTTGTTCTTTCTACAACCTTAGGTAACATTGGGCTTGCTATAATGTTCCCGAAGGCGTTGTGGAAACACAATGTACATACGAACTTCAAGTAAACATAGGCATACATTATAACTTCCATACATCTTTGGCAACTTTGGCTTCTGTTATTGTAGTAGACTTCGTTCATCTGCACTCTACAAATGCCTTCCATTTCTGCCAGACGTACGATAGATCGAAATATAAGTGAAAAATCGCTATATATATGCAAAATTACACACAAAGACGATTTTGTCAAACTAAGTCATGCAGACGACACAGTAGGGATGACGTCATCATTTAAAAACCTCTCTATCTTCGTTATTTGTAAAAATAATGGGTTGAAACTTCTGGAGAGCATGTACGATATGTTTCTCTATACAGAGAGACAATAAAATGATTTTTGAATTTTTCAAGTTGGTATGCCAAAATACCAACCCGGACGGTCCCCTTAGAATCACTAATGACAACAATTGGCTGAATATTCTCATTGGTCCTCACACCTGTTACAGTCCCAGAAGCAATTACTCTAGTAATCATTCCCAAAGCCAAAGGTATTAAACGATTTGGATTTTGCGTACTTCATTGGGAATATTTTAATGTTATTAAAGAAAAGAGCACGGTTTGAGTTTGCTTTTAAAATAACAATGAGGTTTTGGATCTAAACAGTAAGGTGGATGGTTTGTTTTAGCGAAATTCTCTTAAACTGAACAGCGATCAAACGAAAATCTCCTTTCATCAAACTGCTGTGGCCCGTGTGGTGATGAGATCTGGCCAAACCACAAACATGAATAAAGAAAGACATTGTTGTTGTTGAATGAATATTCCAAGCACTCAAAATTAAAATATTTTTGTCTTTGTTTTTTCTTTACTCAGCAAAATTCATTTTACTTATTAAGACATTCATTTTTTTCTAATATGAAAAAATTATACATTTTGTATTAATCTTGAATTAGGTTAACCATGAATCTATTTTTTTTTTTAACAACACACTTCAAATTCCTAGCAAAAATCAAAAGTTGAATTCAATTAATCATTCAGTAATTGAATGCAAATGAGATGTAGGTTCTTTTCTACTTTGAAGTGATGACGACCACCTTTTCGTTCAAAGGACAAAAGAGAGAGACTATTTGAGTGCTCTTTTGATCTTTGGTGAAAAATATGACTTTTTAAATGAAAGTAAAATGAGTTTACATCAAGTTTTTAATTTGGCGTAGTATTATCTAGTATACCTAAAGGTTTAAAAATCACCCATAAATAGCAGAGGTGAGGGACAGTGGTAATGAAACAGAGACAGGATAATACCCTAGAGACTGGCTATGTATACATATGATCAACGTCTAAGTCCTCTCTCCACACAGGCTAGGACTAAGGAGGGTCAGGCAATGGCTGTAGATGACTCAGCAAGTAGATGGATAGGTTCCCCAATGCACACCCCCCCCCCCTTCTTGAGCTTACAAGGATGGTGAGGTTACATACACTACAAGAAAAATATCGATTTTATGAAAGTCTCGTACCCCTGTCCAGAGGATCGCTTGGCAGGGACGGCTATAACAGGCCACCACAACGTTAAAAAAAAATATGGACCTGTGAACTCTGACACCAAGTAGACTAGTTTTTATTTCTTCTTATTTAATCAAAAAAACAAATAAAACTCATAGAATCATTTACTTCCAGGCTTTTTTCTTTTCAAAGGATGCATGGAATAGGGATTTGTTAATGCACTGTAACATATCATTAACTCCTATAATTATTATCATAAATTAGTAATCTATTTACCATCCCTCGTTTTAAATAATTCTTACGCTAGATTAAGTTGATAATTCGGTTACTCTCTCTCTCTCTCTCTCTCTCTCTCTCTCTCTCTCTCTCTCTCTCTCTCTCTCTCTCTCTCTCTCTCTCTCTCTTCACTGAAGTTCTCAGCGAAACCATGATGATCCCAAAGGAAAGCTAATCTGAGGTAAGCTAATGTGAGATTACACTGGAATGTTAGTGGACATAATTATATAAGATTTGTTTTTTTGTAACTGAAAGGATTACGAGGAGTGTTGTATATTTTGATGTGATGTAATTATTTAATCTGAATTACTAATATTTAAAAAAGAAATATATAATAATTATTGTATTTTGAAATTAACCCATTCACACATAAGAAAAGATTTAAGGTGATATTGATCCGGCTTTAGGTATTCCACTAAGATTTGTAATTTCCCAGTTTTGATCATGGCTAATGTATACGAGAGAGAGAGAGAGAGAGAGGAGAGAGAGAGAGAGGAGAGAGAGAGAGAGAGAGAGAGAGAGAGAGAGAGAGAGAGAGTAAATTGATCATACTGTAGGAATAAGATTTTTAATTGTCTCAATAACATTGTAAAGCAAAAGCTATTTCCAACTATAATTGAGGATATCTATAGGTTTGTGAAATTAGTTTTAAGACAAAAAAAGAGGCCAGAAGAAACATAGTTAAAAATTAGGCAGCTAGAGTAATGGAATCCATACAGTAAACGAGAAAATGAAGGTAATATAAAAACCTTATTTTGAAGGCAATATAAGAAATTATACACTCAATAACACACAAAAGCACACACACACACACACACACATGCACACACGCACACACACCTGTTAAGACAGTGTTTTCAAACTTCAGCCGTAAAAAGAGCGGATTCTCTTTCAGAAATAAATGGTTATTTGATGATAGACCAAGGATTTATTTTCTCATATATGAATAGATTACATAAAAACTAATGAAATGACTAAATGTTTGTCTCAAATACAGAGATAGCGAAAATTCATAACGAACAATTTCTATAATTATTCCTAAGTTGATAAAAGAAGTGAAGCTTAAGTTTGGGAATGCTGAATGAAAACATCTTTTACAAATTTATATTTCGCTAATGTATAAGTTTGCATATCAACATTCATATTTGATTAAAGAATATTCTTCCTTGGGGTTATGGTGCCATTTTGGAATCATCCCTGCCTAGTGATCAGGCGGACTGGGGTTGGAATCCCTCTCAATTTCGATAGATTCTTGTAGCGCTGCAACCTTCCATCCTTGTAAGCTAAGGATGGAGGTATTGGGGAGCTTATAGATTCACCTGCTGAGTCATCAGCAGCCAATGCCTCGACCTCATTGGTCCCAGTTATGGAGGAGAGGGGAGCTTTGGCGCTGATCATATAGATATATGGTTAGTGCCAAGGGCATTGTTCGGCTAGCTAGGGTATTGTAACTGCCCGAAGCCTCTGCCATTCATGAGTAGCCTTTAAACCTTTGAAAAAAATCTTATAATAAAATCCATCACTCTTCGGCAAAAAGCCACAAGTTTCGGAAAATTTAATTAATTCTCTTTTTATTTTTTGCTTGAACTTACGAAGATAATTTTTTTATCCTATTCCGTTGACATATTTGTCTTTTTCCTTAAGCAAGAATTTGGCGAGCAATGAAATATCTCCCAAGAGGTGCATTATTTCTTCGTCGTTCAAGAAAATAAAAAGATGCTCGTTCAGAAATATCTGTTCTGCAATATCCGCTAATTTTTTGAAACAATAGATCTGTAATATGAATATGCTGATGGAAATATTAAAAGGCGTATATTATTCCGAATTATAATATGATTGCCAAATAAAAAGCAAAAGTACGTTTAATTGATATGTGGTTTTATATAAAAAAAGACACACCACAGGAAAAGGATTTTTTGAATGAAGATAAAGAGATATTATACAAAAAACATTAGAGAATTAAAATGGCGAATAATGAGATTATGCTAAGATCTGAGTTTTGGTTAAAATATCCTTCACTACAGTCACACACAAGCACACACACACGTTAACACACACACAGACGCCCCCCCCCCCACACACACACACACACACACATATATATATATATATATATATATATATATATATATATATATATATATATATATATATATATATATATATATATATATATATATATATATATATATATATATAAATTACATATATATATATATATATATATATATATATACATATATATATATATATATATATATATATATATATATATATATATATAATATATATATGTGTGTGTGTGTGTGTGTGTGTGTGTGTGTGTATGTGTGTGTTTGTGTGTCTCTATGTGTGTGTCATAAGCCTTGCATAGAAATTATGTAGATGTATGTGATTTATGTAGTAAGATCAATGGGCTCTTTAAGAGTATTATGACTTTCATTATTTGTTGAGTGAGATCACTGAACTCTCTTGGAGGTGACGTGTCTTGGGTGACGTGTCTTAAATCGTATGGTAAGAGTTCATTTCCAAACCGGTGGAGATTTCCACAAATATAGTGGTTTTAAGCATATTGACAGAGCGACATTGCGTTACTTGCTCAGAAGTAGTGTCAGTGTCAGTATGGCTCTCCCAAGGACAATATAGGGCTCGTCTTGTTTTGCAAATATTATTCACGAGCCTTTTGTAATAAAGTGAAAAAAGTGCCTTCTAGTCTCGACATGTGAAACACACACGCACACACACACACACACACACATATATATATATATATATATATATATATATATATATATATATATATATATATATATATATATATATATATATATATATATATATATATATATATATATATATATATATATATATATATCTAGGGTAGAGTTGGGTAAAATGCCCCTTCAAGATAAAAGGCCTGCTCCCGTTTTCTTGCTAATTGCGTATCATATTGAATCAGTCTATTGATCAACACAGGAACACTTACTACCAGATATTTTCTAAACCAAACATCTCGGGAGAAGAATAATAGGATGCATCTGCAGATTTTTATTTCTTTTTTTAGTTTTACACATTCAATGAAAAATTGTTGCTATATCCAGGATGACCTGTAT
>NC_090753.1:32720918-32723912 GCF_036898095.1 Palaemon carinicauda | reverse complement strand
TCATGCGGAATCGTGAAATATCTCTTCTCCGGATTTATCTATATTTCAAATTACAGAATAAAAATTACAAGAAAAAAAAGTCTAAAAAAAAAAAGGAAAAAAAAAATTCATACCAAAGTTTGCGCTAGAGATGGCTGGGATCACAGATCATCGAGAACCAAGTTTTGAAACTGTAAACTACCGCTTTGTTCACGTCCAGAACTGGATCAAGTTCGAGCAAAATGTAGGGTCGTTTTAATATGGGTTGAACAGGTAATCATACAAGATATTCAACGTCCATATGATTGTTGAATTCATAATTAGTATCACCATAACAAGTTAAAGTAAGTTGTTTCTATTCCGTATTTCTTCTTCATTTAACTCCTTAGGAATCTAGTAAAAAGAGTTAATCAAGTCAGTAAGTTAACTTGATAGAACTTACAGTATACAGAGGGCCATGGGAAAGCTCATTTAAATACAAGAGGTCTTTGATAATGAAGAGGATAGAATTCACTGCTTTAAATCACTAATTTGCATTCATTCTTTTGTTTACCTCTCTTATGAAATAACTTATCTTTTTTTATTTTTGATAACAAAATTTCAATATTTTTTTATTCTTTTTTACCTTTTCACATTATTCTTCATCTACTCTGAAAGGAAACAAAACATATTGTCAGTTCTGTTAAAATACATATTTGGTTTATATTATTTTGATAGACTACTCCACAATGTATGCTACAGTATATTGTTTTTCGTGAGGTGATAATAAAATAAATAGATATAATAGAGATCATAAACAATAGTTTTTTTATAGCTGAATCTAGTGAAAGCTACATAACCGGAAATATGCTTTATTCACTTCTCTCTCTCTCTCTCTCTCTCTCTCTCTCTCTCTTCTCGAGAGAGAGAGAGAGAGAGAGAGAGAGAGAGAGAGAGAGAGAGAAATAAAAATCATCAATTGAATTTGATTTATCTTGACTGAAATTCGAAGCCTTTGTTTTAATGAAAACAATATCGGCAAATCAAAATATTTTGTAGGTGTAATTGCTCAATATGGCTGATTGTGGTATTTGTTTACAGGAGCACGCTCTCCATTTGCTCCAAAATTATGCAGTCCTACAGCTCCCCTCTTTCTATACAGTAATTAGGAGGTTCTTTAAAGGTTGGGAAAGCAAATAATAGCAAGATATGTTGCGCCAGGGTGAGGCGAGGGGTTGGTTGAGGAGGTACTAATCGACAGTCAATCAAAGAGAAGTTCGTGACGTCAGAGCACATTTGGTATATATTCAAAAAGATTAATCACTCAAAAGTGTCACTATTTGTGAGTTGGATATTTTATTTGGTAAATACTTGACAATAAATCTTATTTTTTTAAAGAAACTATGAGAATGACTATTTTTGCAGCATATGACTGTTTTCATTAGCAGGCATCCTTAGGCAGTGGTCAATAGATGTCGTCAGTGTAACAAAACGTCATTTCGGAAAACTAGTCATTCTCAAATTGATTTCTTTAAAAAGAAAAAAAACAAAAAAAAACTTTTATACGATTTATCAAATATTTACCAAGTATAAAATATAAATTTTACAAAAAGTGACAATTTTGAGTAATTATTTCAATTTAAATTTAGTATATATTTTGAATATATACCAAATGTGCACTGAAGTCACGAACTTCTCTTTGATTTTGACTGTTGACGAGTGTCGGTTCCAGGTAGTTTAGTACCTCCTCAACCAACCCCTCCCCCTCCCCCTTCGCGCAACATATCTTGGTATTTTTTTGCTTTCCCAACATTTAAAGAACCTTCTAATGACTGTATAGAAAGAGGAGAGCTGCAGGACTGCATAATTTGGAGTAAATGGAGAGCGTGCTCTTATAAACAAATACCCAGAGTGTATATAAACTACAGTATTGTATTACATGCATTCCCTGTAACCAGGCAAGAAAGCAAGTTGAGATTTTGTCGAATTAAGAGACGAATTCTTTCTTATTTGCTAAAATGGTGGTCTGTGGGCTAAATTCATCATCTTTTTAAGCGAATGGCATATTCCTTTATAATGAATCTAGAAAGTTAACTTTTAATGATTCCAAAGTATAAAAAAAAAAGATCCAGTAAAAAAAAAATATTTTAAATTTCTTCGATATTCTCCAATGCCTTGGCTCGTGAATGTGCTATAGAAATACGCAAGGCTTTATTGTTATACCAAAGCTGTTCAGAATGAGAAATTCTGATTAAGATTTATGTAAGTATTTCTGGAAAGATCTGTCGGAGGTTTTTTATGACACCCACGTTCCACTGGTACATAGAGTATTTAAATTTGGGTTATAGGCAGATAACAGAAATTGAAAACGTGCACCAAGAACGACATATAAAACTAATTAAAGAAATTTACATAGAATTTCATATCAGTATTATCGAAAATATCGAATTAGATAACTTTAAACATCTTTATAATGTTTTAATTCTAACACAGCCTACCATGGGGAGCTGAGATATGAAATATTTCTAAAGGTTGGCCAAGGCACCAGCCATCCGTTGAGATATTACCGATAGAGAGTTATTGGGTCCATTGACTGGTCATATAGTAGAGTTTGCCGCAAAACTTGTAGTACCCGATTTCAGTGATTGCTGTTCGAAAGTCACTAACTGGGTTCCAACAACGAAACCGCTTCATAAAAATACAGTTCATTGACCATGGTTTTTTAAAGTATCAATGTTATATATTCTATCACAATGTCAGCTATATCATTACGTAAAAATAAACACAAAAACCTTTAACTATAGTAAAAATTCTAAAAAGAAGAAAAAACTAAATATGTGTACTTAACTAATCTGACATTTTAGCCACCATAGACATGTATTCACCATAGTGAGCTTATCAGGAATGTAGTTGTGGGCGGAGTCTGATCAGAGTAAAGACATCAACTAACAGTGCCACGGTGACACTCTACCAGTAAAGTCCGTCTACTCTACTCTTCTAGTCATTTGATAATCATGATTACAGCTACCCAACCAC
>NC_090753.1:32713418-32715918 GCF_036898095.1 Palaemon carinicauda | reverse complement strand
AATTTCGTGCTACAGAAGATCTCATCGGGAGGTGGTTTGACCTGAATTCTTCAAGTCTTCAAGGAATTTAATTTTTTTTTTCTTTTTTCTTATTTATCTCTACTATGATATTTCCTTGTCATGTGAATATGAAATATTAGATGACATGTATTTTTTTATAGTTAATTTGAGACTTATATGGAATTCCGTAAAAACAATATAAGTATTTCGAAAATAGAATTTATCATTAGTGAAGTAACTTTATTAATCGAGTTAACTAGAATTAGGGCAACAAAAAGGCTAACCTAAGATTTTATAATTGACTCTAAAGTAATTTAATTGATGATCAAGAAATTTTGCAATATATTCTTTTATTAAACAATTGTATGTTTATATTGTTATTTGTGACTAATCCGTTCAAAATTATTGATATCACATAAAAGATGTGAATTGGGTCTTCCAAGACACTTATTGTTGAAAGGTATGGATTATATAAATTATTAATGATTAATAATAATAAGTAATATTTCAAATTTGTAGATGTTGATAGAAATTCTGAGAGGTCCAAAACATTAAATGAAAAATATATCAAATATATTTTATGGGATGTGTTCATATAAATATCAGAAGGGAAAGTTAATCATGGAATATTTTTTTCATTGTTGTCGGAGATATTTTCATGAAATGTGGTTACTACATTTTAATTATTATATGCTATACACACACACACACACACACACACATATATATATATATATATATATATGTATATGTATGTATATATATACATATATATATATATATATATATATGTGTGTGTGTGCATATAGATATATAAATGTAAGTATATATATATATATATATATATATTAACATGCTGCACATATGTGCACACACACAAACGCACACACACACATATATATATATATATATATATACAGAGAGAGAGAGAGAGAGAGAGAGAGAGAGAGAGATAATCTCTTTAATACTATCCGTAAAATATATTATAATGATTATATACCAAATAGCTATCTCTTATATTCGATTCTCCCCGGAGATAATTTGAGTGTATCATCAAAATCCACAAAAACGAACAAGCAGACTCAAAAAGGTTACCTTTCAAACTTCCAGCAAATGTTTTTTTTTTCTTATGTTAAACAGGCGGAAATAATTAGTTTTCATATGGTATTCTATTTTATTATTGTTACTGTTATCAAAATATTTAATTTTGATTGTTCATTATTACTCTTGTAGTTTAGATATTTCCCTTTTTCCTTTCCTAAATGGGCTATTGTAATGTTGGAACGCTTTGCCTTATAATATCATGCTTTTTAAACTAGATTTATAGCTTAGTTAATAATAATAATAATAATAATAATAATAATAATAATAATAATAATAATAATAATAATAATAATAAAATATCCCAGACCCTGGATCTTGTGGCTTTTATTTTCTTTGCATTATTTTATCTGATCTGTTTAACATTCTTACATTCATTTAGTTTTCTTTTTCTCTTTCGTTTCCAATTTTCAAATAATTCAGATAAGAGGATTGAAGAAGAAATACAGATAAGGATAGCCAGTTGATCAAAGTGCCTCTAGTCATTGAAAGAAGTTTTCAAGTCCAGAAACCTGAGTAGATCAGCTAAATCAATAACCTATATAACAATAGTCAGGCCTATCTTGACTTATGGTTGTGAAACATGGCGGTTAACTAAAGAATTGGAGAGAAGACTATAAGTATTTGAAAATGAAGTATTGAGCAGAATATACGAAAACAATAAGATTTGTCTGAAGAAACACAACCGTGAGTTGAGACAGTTATCAGACCTGCCCTTAATCAAAATATCATAAGAGAACAAAGAATATCGTGGGCTGGATATATAGTCCGAATGAAGGAGAGCAGGACTGCAATGGGAGTGATGCTTGGGAGACCAGAGGGAAGACCACACTTGAGGAGACCTCGAAGAGATGGAAAGATAATTTTAAAAATGAGAAGTGTAACACCTGGACCTGGAACACTTGACTGCTGACATGATATCACAGTGAATAGGGAATAGTGGAAGCCAGACCTTGAGTGAAAGAGTCTTGTAGAGACGGCTAAGGACCACAAGGGGCCGGAACCAGTGGAGTGAGTGAGTGACTATATTAATGCTTTTTTCTTACTTTTTATATAGCTTCATAATAATCTCTTAATTTTTTTTCTCTTTTCACCTATATTTTTCATCTAATTTTAGTTATGTGAAACATAAATAAATTTTAATATCGCTATTTTGGTTATCAATATATATAATAATAATTTTTTATTTAGTATTACGGTTTGTAGTAGCATATTTGAAACTTCTCTGCCCGGCAATCTTCTGAACTGCGGTTGAGACCCGCTCAAATTCAAAATTTTGTGAGTGAGCCGTGAGGTTTTAACTGACAAGCAAGGTGAATGCCACTAACTTTTTGTCAGCAGATAACGAGTTTATATGCAACAGGTTCAGGACAAGACGGCCACAAAAAAATCAAGCAAA
>NC_090753.1:32693418-32708418 GCF_036898095.1 Palaemon carinicauda | reverse complement strand
TCCTGTTTTTCCAACTAAGGTGGTAGCTTATATATATATATATATATATATATATATATATATATATATATATATATATATATAGTATATCTCTCTGTCTATTTATCTATCTCCATCTATCTATCTATCTATCTATCTATCTATCTATATATATATATATATATATATATATATATATATATATACATACATGTATATATACATACATACATACATACATACATATACCAAAGGCACTTCCCCAATTTTGGGGGGTAGCCAACAACAACAAGAAACAAAACAAAAAAAAGGGGACCTCTACTCTCTACGTTCCTCCAGCCTAACCAGGGACTCAGCCGAGTTCAGCTGGTACTGCTAGGGTGCCACAGCCCAACCTCCCACATTTCCACCACAGATGAAGCTTCATACAGCTGAGTCCCCTACTGCTGCTACCTCCGCGGTCATCTAAGGCAACGGAGGAAGCAGCAGGGCCTACCGGAACTGCGTCACAATCGCTCGCCATTCATTCCTATATCTAGCACGCTCTCTTGCCTCTCTCACATCTATCCTCCTATCACCCAGAGCTTTCTTCACACCATCCATCCACCCAAACCTTGGCCTTCCTCTTGTACTTCTCCCATCAACTCTTGCATTCATCACCTTCTTTAGCAGACAGCCATTTTCCATTCTCTCAACATGGCCAAACTACCTCAACACATTCATATCTACTCTAGCCGCTAACTCATTTCTTACACCCGTTCTCACCCTCACCACTTCGTTCCTAACCCTATCTACTCGAGATACACCAGCCATACTCCTCAGACACTTCATCTCAAACACATTCAATTTCTGTCTCTCCATCACTTTCATTCCCCACAACTCCGATCCATACATCACAGTTGGTACAATTACTTTCTCATATAGAACTCTCTTTACATTCATGCCCAACCCTCTATTTTTTACTACTCCCTTAACTGCCCCCAACACTTTGCAACCTTCATTCACTCTCTGACGTACATCTGCTTCCACTCCACCATTTGCTGCAACAACAGACCCCAAGTATTTAAACTGATCCACCTCCTCAAGTAACTCTCCATTCAATATGACATTCAACCTTGCACCACCTTCCCTTCACATACATCTCATAACCTTACTCTTACCCACATTAACTCTCAACTTCCTTCTCTCACACACCCTTCAAAATTCTGTCACTAGTCGGTCAAGCTTCTCTTCTGTGTCTGCTACCAGTACAGTATCATCCGCAAACAAAAACTGATTTACCTCCCATTCATGATCATTCTCGCCTACCAGTTTTAATCCTCGTCCAGGCACTCAAGCATTCACCTCTCTCACCACTCCATCAACATACAAGTTAAACAACCACGGCGACATCACACATCCCTGTCTCAGCCCCACTCTCACCGGAAACCAATCGCTCACTTTATTTCCTACTCTAACACATGCTTTACTACCTTTGTAGAAACTTTTCACTGCTTGCAACAACCTTCCACCAACTCCATATAACCTCATCACATTCCACATTGCTTCCCTATCAACTCTATCATATGCTTTCTCCAGATCCATAAACGCAACATACACCTCCTTACCTTTTGCTAAACATTTCTCGCATATCTGCCTAACTGTAAAAATCTGATTCATACAACCCCTACCTCTTCTAAAACCACCCTGTACTTCCAAGATTGCATTCTCTGTTTTATCCTCAATCCTATTAATCAGTACTCTACCATACACTTTTCCAACTACACTCAACAAACTAATACCTCTTGAATTACAACACTCATGCACATCTCCCTTACCCTTATATAGTAGTACAATACATGCACAGACCCAATCTACTAGTACCATTGACAACACAAAACACACATTAAACATTCTCACCAACCATTCAAGTACAGTCACACCCCCTTCCTTCAACATCTCAGCTTTCACACCATCCATACCAGATGCTTTTCCTACTCTCGTTTCATCTAGTGCTCTCCTCACCTCCTCTATTGTAATCTCTCTCTCATTCTCATCTCCCATCACTGGCACCTCAACACCTGGAACAGCAATTATATCTGCCTCCCTATCATCCTCAACATTCAGCAAACTTTCAAAATATTCCGCCCACCTTTTCCTTGCCTCCTCTCCTTTTAACAACCTTCCATTTCCATCTTTCACTGTCTCTTCAATTCTTGCGCCGGCCTTCCTTACTCTCTTCACTTCTTTCCAAAACTTCTTCTTATTCTCTTCATATGACTGACCCAGTCCTTGACCCCACCTCAGGTCAGCTGCCCTCTTTGCCTCACGTACCTTGCGCTTTACTTCCACCTTTTGCTCTCTATATTTTTCATACTTCTCTATACGATTACTCTGCAGCCATTCTTCAAAAGCCCTCTTTTTCTCTTCCACTTTTACCTTCACTCATGCATTCCACCATTCACTGCCCTTCCTCATGCTGCATCCAACAACCTTCTTGCCACATACATCACTTGCAATCCCAACAAAATTTTCTTTTGCTAACTTCCACTCCTCCTCTAAATTACCAGTTTTTCTTACTCTCACCTCGTCATATGCCATTTTCAACCTTTCCTGATATTTACTTTTTACCCCCGGTTTTATTAGCTCTTCAACCCTCACTAGCTCCCTTTTACATTCACCTACTCTATTCCCCCACTCTTTTGCTACAACTAATTTTCCTTCCACCAAAAAATTATCAGACATATCGTTAGCCATACCCCTAAACACGTGCACGTCTTTCAATCCTCCAAACATTCTTTTAGTTATCAACACATAATCCATTAATGCCCTTTCTACTACTCTTCCATTTGCCACTCTTACCCATGTATACTTATTTTAATCTTTCTTTTTAAAAAAAGCTAGCACTTATTACCATATCTTGTATATATATATATATATATATATATATATATATATATATACCGTATTTCCCGTGTGATGAGACGCTACAAGTGGTAAGACGCACCCTTAAATTAGCGAGGCAGTTTTAGAAAAAAAAATGAGGATTTTAAAAACCTCTCAGTCATGGACTCTAGCGAGATTATCGTCTGGCACTGTAACTTTTCTTATTTTGGGTGAATTATGAAGTGGTTAACTTAATATTAATCAGCTATATGCCGATTATTCCAATTTTGTTACATATTCATATAAGAAACCACTAAAGCAGTCGTAGTTTCCACCACAACTACACGTTTAGTCATAGTGTGTGGTGTTTCAAGTGTTGTTTACATGAAAGCATCGCTGCCAAAGGTTCATAAAATTTTGTTAAAGAGGTAAAATTCTAGTAATATTTCCAAAATTTCTCATATAGCCTATAAATTTTCACACAAAATGTAATTATTGATTAAAGAAATCTAGATATTCTTTCAGGTGGAATAATTTTGCTACTGTTTATGTGATCTTCGGGGTAGTTACTTTTTCTGCAAATTGGTAATGCTGCAATCAACAAACAGAAGTTTTTTTCCAAGGTCGTATTCAGCAACTGTATGTTTGTATTATTTCGAAACTCAGGAAACAAAGTCATTATCGATATATTGCTTTGTTACAAAATATCAACAAGAATGAGAAAATAGATATATACTGCATAAACTATGTCATAGCGTCGTCTGCTATGAGACCATTAGTTAGCATGTGCTTGTAGAAGGGGGTTAGCCAGTCATCAGCTGATTACCAAAAAGAAAAAAAATGTGCTATTGTACTTCATTAAATGAAGAGCAATATAAAAATAAATTAATTTATTACATATGAATGATAATTGTAGGTTTACATTCTATCTCGTCAGTTTGAGTGCTTGTATGTCAATAGTTGGGTGTTTGAGGGGTGTTAAACTCTCTTATACAACATTTTCCTAAGTGTTAAGACGCAGGGTGATTTAGGGGGGCATTTTTTGTGAAAAAAGGTGCGTCTTATGAGACGGGAAATACGGGTATATATATATATATATATATATATATATATATATATATATATATATATATATATATATATATATATATATATATATATATATATATATATATATATATATATATATATATATATATATATATATATATATATATATTTGGGCTCAGGCCATGACGTCCTGATGGAAGTTCATATTATGTAGTTTTCTGGGGTATATTTGACCACAGTGATATTCCCAGAGGATTTTACCGTAAGGTAGCCAGAATTGTAACTCCTGGAGTGAATATCCCTAAATAATCTCACAGGGATATCGCATAATATCAGAGGACGTATTCTTGACACGTCATATAGCTATCTTCACCCCGAACAGTGTTAACGCTTCGAGGGGGAATAGTGACAAGAATCTGAAACGAGAATGAAAAGAGAGCCGCTCATAAGGCATCTCTCATATTCCGTTTCCATTGTGTATCTGATGAAGGTGGTAGCGCTCTCTTTTTTCCTTTTTCGTGTAGCTCAACTACTCGATGTTTTCCCTGTGTTCTCTCGTTATTTTGGATTTAATTCAACATTTTGATGACTTTTCCATCCTCTTCTGCCTCTAGGAAGTTGAGTATTATCTTTACTATGTATAAATGTAAGCTCTTGTCGTTTTGAATTAAATCAAAAGTGATTTTAACGTAAACAAAAGCTGTTGCTTACCGGAGGCATCCTGGATGCTATCTCTCGCTCTTATGGGTCATTTAGTTAGCTGGAGCGACGTTCCCGGTTTGTTACGCTTTGATAATTTAGCTATTTAGCTCCGTTAGGAATGCTTATATTATACCGTCAGTTTTAGCGCGGTGATATCGACACGGGTCGAGGTACCGATCTTGCCGTTCTGGCACTAGTACTTTCATGCATGATATAATTTTTTCCGAATGTTATATTATTGAAGCTATAGGCAAATATTTTATACATGTAAGATATTGTTGAATTTTTTTCCAAGATTGTATACGAGAGAGTTTTGGTGATTTAGGTAATCGATTCTCATCTTACCTAGTCTAGTATTCTAGGTACAGTAATATACTTTCGCACATCCCCGATTGTTCTTTTTCTCTTCGGAGGTTAAGTTCAATCCCTCTCTCCCTCTGTAAGCCTTTGGCTTAATGATAGTGGTTCTATCTGTATAATAATTCAGGTATAACTATTCGAGGATATGTCTGTCCTGACCTGATAACCATAGTGACTGGTTTTTTGGGTTAGGGCAAAACATCAGAGTTTCTAGTCTGTGGTCTGCTTCTTCCTAGCATAGAGAAAGAGTCTCCTTTGCTAGGTTAGGGGCAGACGCAGGAAGCTTTGCTTCCCTAGTCCGTATTGGAAGGATGATTCCTTCCTCTAGTGGCCTAGCAGACTGTCCTGTGTTGTTTTTCTCGGGCTGGAAAATGAGTTTTCTCTTTTGCCCGGCGAAATAACTTCACCTAACTTTGTTCTGGTTGGGAGGAGGTTAGCAAGTATTGCCAGTCTTCCTCCCTACTAGACAACTCTTGGTTAGGATGAGCTTCCCTAATGGCTGAGTGTGTCTCCTGCTAGAACAAAGTCTATAGGACCCTTATCCCTTCCCCACCTCTCTTTCTTTTATTTTCTTCTGGCCGCAGTCCTACTTCCGTACCTAGTATAGGTTACGATGGAGGACAGGCTCAGCTCTATGCCGGATGGCTCTACGTGTCAGCCGGCAGAGACCCTTTAATCTTTGCAGAGTGAACCCCAGACCTCCCTTGGTCTCTCTTCCATGTCCGTCGGTAGAGCCCGGCAGACTATGGATTCTTTGGAAGCCTGAATATTACATTCTCCCCTTCCATAGTTCACTCTTTCTGGAATGAAGGTCGTATGGCATTGCCTTACATCCATACTGTTTCTCTGACTATTGTGTTGCACCCCTAACCCGGCTCCCGGCTTAACAGCCGACAGCCGGGCAGGTGGAGGTTCTCTGGTTCTTGGCTACTGTCGGCGGGTACGGGTTTTATTACCTTTGCCTGCCGGCAGGGGAAACACAGCCCGAATCTGCTGGCTACTACGATTAGTGGCCGGCAACCAGGTTTTATATATATATATATATATATATAATCCATTAATGCCCTTTCTACTACTCTTCCATTTGCCACTCTTACCCATGTATACTTATTTTAATCTTTCTTTTTAAAAAAAGCTAGCACTTATTACCATATATATATATATATATATATATATATATATATATATATACCGTATTTCCCGTGTGATAAGACGCTACAAGTGGTAAGACGCACCCTTAAATTAGCGAGGCAGTTTTAGAAAAAAAAATGAGGATTTTAAAAACCTCTTAGTCATGGACTCTAGCGAGATTATCGTCTGGCACTGTAACTTTTCTTATTTTGGGTGAATTATGAAGTGGTTAACTTAATATTAATCAGCTATATGCCGATTATTCCAATTTTGTTACATATTCATATAAGAAACCACTAAAGCAGTCGTAGTTTCCACCACAACTACACGTTTAGTCATAGTGTGTGGTGTTTCAAGTGTTGTTTACATGAAAGCATCGCTGCCAAAGGTTCATAAAATTTTGTTAAAGAGGTAAAATTCTAGTAATATTTCCAAAATTTCTCATATAGCCTATAAATTTTCACACAAAATGTAATTATTGATTAAAGAAATCTAGATATTCTTTCAGGTGGAATAATTTTGCTACTGTTTATGTGATCTTCGGGGTAGTTACTTTTTCTGCATATTGGTAATGCTGCAATCAACAAACAGAAGTTTTTTTCCAAGGTCGTATTCAGCAACTGTATGTTTGTATTATTTCGTAACTCAGGAAACAAAGTCATTATCGATATATTGCTTTGTTACAAAATATCAACAAGAATGAGAAAATAGATATATACTGCATAAACTATGTCATAGCGTCGTCTGCTATAAGACCATTAGTTAGCATGTGCTTGTAGAAGGGGGTTAGCCAGTCATCAGCTGATTACCAAAAAGAAAAAAAAATGTGCTATTGTACTTCATTAAATGAAGTGCAATATAAAAATAAATTAATTTATTACATATGAATGATAATTGTAGGTTTATATTCTATCTCGTCAGTTTGAGTGCTTGTATGTCAATAGTTGGGTGTTTGAGGGGTGTTAAACTCTCTTATATAACATTTTCCTAAGTGTTAAGACGCAGGGTGATTTAGTGGGGCATTTTTCGTGAAAAAAAGTGCTTCTTATGAGACGGGAAATACGGGTATATATATATATATATATATATATATATATATATATATATATATATATATATATATATATATATATATATATATATATATATATATGTATTTTTGGGCTCAGGCCATGACGTCCTGATGGAAGTTCATATTATGTAGTTTTCTAGGGTATATTTGACCACAGTGATATTCCCAGAGGATTTTACCGTAAGGTAGACAGAATTCTAACTCGTGGAGCGAATATCCCTAAATAATCTCACAGGGATATCGCATAATATCAGAGGACGTATTCTTGACACGTCATATAGCTATCTTCACCCCGAACAGTGTTAACGCTTCGAGGGGGAATAGTAACAAGAATCTGAAACGAGAATGAAAAGACAGCCGCTCATAAGGCATCTCTCATATTCCGTTTCCATTGTGTATCTGATGAAGGTGGTAGCGCTCTCTTTATTCCTTTTTCGTGTAGCTCAACTACTCGGTGTTTTCCCTGTGTTCTCTCGTTATTTTGGATTTAATTCAACATTTTGATGACTTTTCCATCTTCTTCTGCCTCTAGGAAGTTGAGTATTATCTTTACTATATATAAATGTAAGCTCTTGTCGTTTTGAATTAAAAGTGATTTTAACGTAAACAAAAGCTGTTGCTTACCGGAGGCATCCTGGATGCTATCTCTCGCTCTTATGGGTCATTTAGTTAGCTGGAGCGACGTTCCCGGTTTGTTACGCTTTGATAATTTAGCTATTTAGCTCCGCTATTAATGCTTATATTATACCGTCAGTTTTAGCGCGGTGATTTCGACACGGGTCGAGGTACCGATCTTGCCGTTCTGGCACTAGTACTTTCATGCATGATATAATTTTTTCCGAATGTTATATTATTGAAGCTATAGGCAAATATTTTATACATGTAAGATATTGTTGAATTTTTTTCCAAGATTGTATACGAGAGAGTTTTGGTGATTTAGGTAATCGATTCTCATCTTACCTAGTCTAGTATTCTAGGTACAGTAGTATACTTTCGCACATCCCCGATTGTTCTTTTTCTCTTCGGAGGTTAAGTTCAATCCCTCTCTCCCTTTGTAAGCCTTTGGCTTAATCCTAGTGGTTCTATCTGTATAATAATTCAGGTATAACTATTCGAGGATATGTCTGTCCTGACCTGATAACCATAGTGACTGGTTTTTTGGGTTAGGGCAAAACATCAGAGTTTCTAGTCTGTGGTCTGCTTCTTCCTAGCATAGAGAAAGAGTCTCCTTTGCTAGGTTAGGGGCAGACGCAGGAAGCTTTGCTTCCCTAGTCCGTATTGGAAGGATGATTCCTTCCTCTAGTGGCCTAGCAGACTGTCCTGTGTTGTTTTTCTCGGGCTGGAAAATGAGTTTTCTCTGTTGCCCGGCGAAATAACTTCACCTAACTTTGTTCTGGTTGGGAGGAGGTTAGCAAGTATTGCCAGTCTTCCTCCCTACTAGACAACTCTTGGTTAGGATGAGCTTCCCTAATGGCTGAGTGTGTCTCCTTCTAGAACAAAGTCTATAGGACCCTTATCCCTTCCCCACCTCTCTTTCTTTTATTTTCTTCTGGCCGCAGTCCTACTTCCGTACCTAGTATAGGTTACGATGGAGGACAGGCTCAGCTCTATGCCGGATGGCTCTACGTGTCGGCCGGCAGAGACCCTTTAATCTTAGCAGAGTGAACCCCAGACCTCCCTTGGTCTCTCTTCCATGTCCGTCGGTAGAGCCCGGCAGACTATGGATTCTTTGGAAGCCTGAATATTACATTCTCCCCTTCCATAGTTCACTCTTTCTGGAATGAAGGTCGTATGGCATTGCCTTACATCCATACTGTTTCTCTGACTATTGTGTTGCACCCCTAACCCGGCTCCCGGCTTAACAGCCGACAGCCGGGCAGGTGGAGGTTCTCTGGTTCTTGGCTACTGTCGGCGGGTACGGGTTTTATTACCTTTGCCTGCCGGCAGGGGAAACACAGCCCGAATCTGCTGGCTACTACGATTAGCGGCCGGCAACCAGGTTTTAGTGTTTTCAGCCATTGGCTGGCAATGATTGCCGGCCAGCACACAGTCGCGAATCAGTGGGCTGTCGCTTAATAGTTAAAGATAGAATATCTTTGAACTATACAGGGGTTGTTGCGGGCCAGCACGTGCAGGCGCACGCCGGCACGTACCGGCACGTGCTAGCCGGCACAATAGCATGCGATGTACAGTAGTTGCTGTATTCGTAGTGTAGTACACACTGCATTAGCAGAAACTGCTGTAAAGAGGTTGTGATAACACTAAAATTTATTCATCATACTTTATGTTATCTTGCACAGCCTTTTGTTGACACCGTACAATATATAGAAAGTAAGTTCTTTCTATATTCTTTCTATCCCGTATATTAAAACTTTATCTCAAGGTGTGAACTACACCTTAAATTTCCATTTAGGAAATTACGTAAGGTATTCTAGAATAGAATTAACCTTAGTTTTAATATCTCGGGAGGTTTCAACAATTGACTGGCCAGGAAATACAAGTATGTGTCTTTCCTTCTAACTTTTATAGCTTTTCTATATAAGCTAAATGTCTCAATATAAGTGAAAGTCTTCACTTGACACTCATGGATTTTTCTTCTCTTTACAGGAGGACCATCCGAAGTACGGGAGAGTGTTCTGTAATGTCCGCAGTAAGAACTCCTGTGGACATCAATATTGCAGGAGGCACGCAGCTTGCGCAGCCTCTAGAGGTGTTCTCCGCTATTGGGACCCTCAGGTTTGTACAGTTTGTTCTATCCTGATTACCGAGGCTTTTAACAACCCTAAGTCAACGGAGTCAAGGGATGCTGCCAGGGAAACGTTACGATCCTGGATGAGGGGTTTTCAGAAAAACACCTCAGGTCCCTACCTTCCAAATGAGAAGATGAGGGCCTACCTTGTCCCTAAAGCATCGGCTGATGCAATCATCCCCCTGCCTCAGGTGGAGATACCAATTGCCCAGAATCCGGTGGAGTCTGAAGTCTCAGCCACCCTTCAAGACATCCAATTGGACGATAGGATGTCGGAGGTGTCGGATTCTACTGATAAGGACCTTCTAGGATAAGGGGAGGAGGAGGAGCTGTTCCAGACTCCTCAAGTAGAAGAGCAAGAAATCGACAAAGGGTTGGTTACGTCGGTTCCGGACCCAGAACCTGTTCCTTCTACATCGTCTGCTATCCCAGATGAACTGGGAAGGACTCTTTCTTCCATTGTTGAGATGATCCAACAAATTCAAAGGAAGAATGATGAGATGGAAGCTGCAATGAAACGGGAGTTAAGTAGACTTGAAGCATCACGTGGGCCCCAGAAGCGGCTCAGCGTGAAGGATCTTCCTTTGTGCTCGGATACCAATCCTTGGAGGTATGCCGAACACATGCCAATGACAACCGGGGAGATCGTGATCTCAGGAAAGTTGGGAGCAATTCCCCTAGAAGAAGTGGAATTTTGGCCCAACAATGATTCTTATCCGGACTGCTATGTCCGTCTTAGGAAGGAGCCAGCCTTAAAGAAGGAGACGGAGCCGGAGGTCATATTTTTTTATCATAGTAAAGCTCAGACGTTACTAACTAGCTTGATGAAAGAGAGGGGCTTCACTAACTCAAAGGTGCCCACCCTGAGTAAGAAGCTTCCCTCCTTTGTGGCCTCTCCTACCAGAGCCTTTCCCTTCTTGGAAAAAAGCGGTGGAGGCAGGGAAACCATGCCCCTCCTTGGAGGAGTGCAAGCCATTATCTCTGATTTTGCCCTTGGACCAAGAAGACTGGAAGGACGTACACCTTACCTTCTCAGTCGGGAAATTGGAAGCTGATATTGCTGAACGCCAGTTTGGTGAGGCTCCTCCAAAACTTTCGGAGGATCTCTTGCGTAAAGAGCAAGAGACAAAGGAAAGGCTTGCGGCATCGATGTCATTGAAAACGACATTAGAAACGATGGCAAGTGACCCCAAGTACCAGGATATGTTCATGGTTGTGGCCAAAACTCATCTGGCGACAGATACGAAGGATTTCTATAGCTTTATCAAAGCTAGGAGAGTCTGTAGAGAGTTCGTGTTCGCCTCGGTTGTGGTGAGGCATGAACCGAGGAAACTGATCTCCTCTTGTATTTGGGGTAAAGACCTCTTTCCCAATGAAGTGGTTAAAGAGGCAGTAGACAAGGCCGCCACAGAGTATAGGAACCTTCTCATAAAGTGGGGCCTAGATCTTAAGAGAAAGTCTTCTCCAGATGAGGGTTCCAACCCAAGAGGAAGACAAAAAGGCCTAGGCCATCCTCTCGGCCGGCTAATCCCTACAACTTCCTGTGACCACGGTGCCTCAGATAGTGGCACAACCTCCAACCACGTACCAGCTGGTACCTCAACAAACGGCGACACAGTTGCCACTTCTTAACCCAGCCTCCGAAAGGCAGATTTCTTCCTTTCGTTCGAGAGCCAGAGGAACAGCCAGAGGTTCTTCTAGACGCCCTTCAAGTGGAACGGTATCCAGGGGAGGACGCAGTCAAGGAGGCAAGGCCTCAGGTCCACAACAGCAGAAGTAGATACTTCCTGTAGGAGGGAGATTACAGTTTTTTAGGGATCGCTGGACCTTCGATCCCTGGGCCCACACCCTAAATAAGAATGGACTAGGTTGGAGTTGGAGCAGTCCTCCACCTCAATTTCCTCAATTCTTCCAATACTCAACCCCCGCTCTGGAAGAATATGTCCGAGAACTCTTAGACAAAAGAGTAATCTGGAAGATTAAGTCCATCAAATTCCAAGGAAGGCCGTTTTGTGTTCCAATTAATCGCCACCTCTCCCCCCTACATAGGCTTCAAGTTTCATTGATAACTTTACGCCTTCAGAATCATACCTTTCGGGCTACACATAGCCCCGAAGATTTTCACGAAGCTCGCGAACGCAGCCGTCCATCAATTACGCCTAAAGGGGGTCCAAGTAGTAGCCTACTTGGACGACTGCCTGGTGTGGGCAGCATCCAGGACAGATTGCATGCAAGCTTCTAAGATAGTGATCCAGTTCCTGGAACATCTGGGATTCAAGATCAACATAAAAAAGTCTCGTCTTTTTCCAGCTCAAAAACTTCGGTGGTTAGGTAGCCATTGGAATTTGGAGTCACATCGACTTTCCATTCCTAGTAAGAAGGGGAAAGAAATAGCAGGAACTGTCAAGAGACTATTGAAATCCAAGCGGATATCAAGGCGCGAACAGGAGAGAGTGCTGGGCTCTCTACAGTTTGCTTCGATAACAGATCTAGTGCTAAGAGCACAGCTTAAGGATGCAACAGGAGTCTGGAGAAAATACGCATTAGGGGCGCGAAGAAATGGCACCTGTCAGCAGTTCACATTCAAGGGTTCCGCAATGTGACAGCGGACGCTCTATCTAGTTTTACACCTATAGAGTCAGAATGGTCCTTTGATGCAGGATCGTTGTCCTTCATCTCGAGTCCAGTCCCAGAGCTGCAGATAGACCTCTTTGCGACGAAAGATAAGAAAATAGTTCGTTACGTGTCCCCTTACGAGGATCCGTTAGCGGAGACAGTGGACGCTATATCCCTGGACTGGAACAGATGGTCCAGTATCTATCTGTTGCCTCTGCACACCTCCTTTTGAAGGTCCTTGATATGCTGAGATCCTTCAAAGGGAAAGCTGCAATAGTGGCCCACAAGTTGCCAGATAGCGTGTGGTTCCCTCTGGCATTGGAACTACGATTAAAATTTGTACTGCTACCGGATCCATCCCTGTCTCAGCGAGTACAGAAGTCGACTGTCTTCGTTCCATCACAGAAAACATGCAAACCTACATCTCATGAATTTCTCTCCTTAACGATAAGGAAAAGATTGAGTGTTTAAAAGTCGGTTTAGACTTTTGGAGGAAACCAGAAGACATTATGAGGCTTCAGGGAAAAAATAGCTAGCCTTTGTCAAGGCGAAGAAACCAAAAGAAATCCCGACAGATTCCTATTTATCATTCTTCATTCACCTTCAGGAGCAAGGTTTAGCAGCCTACACAATTCTATTGTTCAAGCCTGCCTTGACAAGTCAGATTCCATATGCCTTACAGGTCGACCTTACTAACGATGTCCTTCAGCGCTTCCAAAGACCATTTACTTGGTCATTAGACTTGATTCCTCATTGTGTATAAATAATAAATAATGAGGAATATGCTTAGAAGGTTTTGAATTTAAGTCATATTTCTGTTTGTACTCGCCTTGGGGGCCAGAGTTATTGAATAGTGGCTCTCTCTAGAGAGGAAGGCCACGTCCAGTTCTTGGAGGGAGAACTGAATCTATTTCCAGACCCAACGTTTCTTACCAGGAACTAGCTACCCACAAACAGGTGGGGTTCCTAGAGAATCTGCCTTCTGGAGGAAGATGCATCTCTATGTCCAGTGGAGTACCTAAAGGTCTATCTTCGTAGAACTTCAGACTTTATGGGAGGACAGCTGTTCAGAAGAGAAACCCTGGGTTCAAAGTTATCTATAACTAAGGGCGAAATTCACCTGTGTTATTCGCAGAACGGATCCAGACAGTAAACCCGTTAGTCATGATTCGAGGAAAGTTGCCTTTTCCATAAAATTTCTTTAATTATATGGACTTTGAAGATCCTTGTTTGCACACCGGCAGGTAGTCATTCAAGGCGTTCTATATGCACTATGAGAAGCAAGTGGAGCAACTTATGAGATCTGTGGTAGCAGCAGGTAGAATTCTTTAACCTTCTGTTTTAAGTCTGTGAGGAATAGTGTAATTAATTTTGGACGATAATTAAGAGGGTGCGCGTGTAGTCACTGTATGTTACTATACGCGGAGTGATAGGCCACAAAAGTGTCCTCACGAACTGTTCCACTGACGTCGGTAATCTATAGCATAATACGGACACTTGTGCCACGCGTTTTTTACGCTAGTGTATGAAACAGTATACAGACTATATCATTATTTTTAATAATTCTATTGAAGTGGCAAATCTGTTACCTAGTAGATGAAACAATATTTTCTCTTGACTGTTTTTCTTTATGCTTTTATGCATATCATCCAAATTTTATAAGTTTTATAAATATGATCTGATATGTTCATTTATTAAATTTTAATAAACTAGTTCATAGTGAACCCTACATCTTTTCGCCCACACTTATTTTATTAGAAATGTACTGAGCATTAAGATTAAAATATGGATATTTTTATCATGGTATGTCTTTCGAGACTGTCCCCTGATTCAAGCAAAAGTCCACTCACTCTAACCCTTTCTTGGAAGGGTTGATGTGGTACCCTAATGGGTTGGTGGCAAAGAGGCAAAATTTGTTTCTATGCGGATACAACCATGATCCAATAGTTGTTACTAAGAGTGGTCACTTTGGGGAAGGTGTCACAAATTCATTCTGACTTTGGCGACTCTTATACAAACTTTGCTTTATGATGTATAGGGCGAGACCACTATACAACCTTGTCATTTTGTCATCCATAAGTTTTTATGTACTCCTCGAGACTTTTCCAGAGTCTAGTATGACTCATCCCTGTATGGGGCAGGAAGCACTAACATAGTTCATGCTTAGATGAAATGATGTATGATGGTAACATCATAGGTCTCTAGGTCTAGACGGACCAGGAAAATACTTTCTTGAGAGTACGGCACTGATTGGGAATCCACAGATACAGTAATGTTCTGGTAAACTTCCATCAGGACAACATGGCCTAAGCCCAAAAAACAAATTTTGAGCGAAGCGAAAAATCTATTTTTGGGTGAGGTAGCCATGTCGTCCTGATGGATCCACCCTTCCTTTTATTGTAAAAGGGCTTATTGACCCCTCCCTATAATACAGTATCTGTACCACCTCGTATATCGCTACAAGGAATAAAGATGG
>NC_090753.1:32670918-32678418 GCF_036898095.1 Palaemon carinicauda | reverse complement strand
AGTGGCTTAATTCCCAAGTTTCATGAAACTAATCATCTCAGATTGCTCATGAAATGTGATAGGGAAAGATTATGTTCTAGTTTGTGTTTGTGTTTACAGTATATGTTTGCTTGTTAAGAATTTCCGTTGCAAGTTTTACTTAACAGTGAATAAATCTCTAAAAGATAATTATTACTCATATCTAAAACCCTTCTTATTTTTTTTTAAAATTAAAACAATTACGATAAACACAGTAAGAGAAAATTAGTGAAGTTTTACCGAAAATAAGAAAAAAAAATAAAGGACATAAGTGTCAAGTGAAACCTTAGTTGGGGGGGGCAACTAATTGAGTTGATTGAGATAGAAGACCCTAGATTCATCCAGACACTTTTTTTGACCTCCATTCGGCATAAGGCTTAACACTTGTCTTTACAGTGGATATCTTAATTGTTTATGGGGCATTTTATGTTGTTCGTTTAATTGTTGTCTTTTCTTAGTTTTTGTTTACGGTAAGTGGATGCTATAGGCATATGATTTTACGCCTGCTTTATGTTTGGCATATTTATCCATATACACATAAACACACACACACACACACACACACACACACACACACACACACATATATATATATATATATATATATATATATATATATATATATATATATATATATATGTGTGTGTGTGTGTGTGTGTGTGTGTGTGTGTGTCTCTCTCTCTGTGTGTGTGAGTGTGTCTGTGTCTGTGTGTGTGAAAAAATTCAGAACAGTACATTATACTTCATGAAAAATGCAGTACTGTATATAAATGCAGAAGAATGTTATATGTTATTTATTTTTCTTTTACTTTTTGATAAAGGAAAATATTCCAAAAACCTACTGGCATTTGACGTTTAGGCCCACTTTAGAAATTTAGAACTTTACACTCTCCGTTAAATAAATCAATTGTTGCGGTGTTTTGATGTATATTCTTACGAAGAGGTCTTTTAAACTAACCTAAGTTAAAGCTATCATTTTCGACCTAACAGAAACGTAGGAAGATAACAAGGAAAATATTATAGATGAAAAGAAAAGGTTCCTGCAGCGATGCTCCCTCTTAATAAGTGAGCCTCTTCAACGCAGACTCAAACTTTACCTAGGGAAAGTAGTTTCCCTTAAGTTGAAATGTGTTGTTTTCCCGTGGCTTTACTCTTTTACAAGGTCACGTTTCTTGTCTTACCACGTAATTTCCATAGATAATTTTTATAGCAATGTAGTCTACTCTCTACTTGCAATTTCAGGAAATATGAAAATTACCTTCCATGAGACTGTTCTTACTTAAAGGAAAAATACAGTAGTTGGCCTTCTGTATTTCTAAAGATATGACAATTGCTTTACTATATCATTAAGAGTTTTTATCTCCATATAAAGTAGATTTAACTACCAATAAAAGATTCTGTGTTATTTTTTAAACGAATATTGAATATAGAAGTAACTTTATATTTTATTCCAAACTTTTCATTGCCTCCAAAATACTTCCAATGCAAATAAAATATTTATTTTTCTCAATTATGATTTACCATGATTTGTGTCAGATATTATTAATATGAGGGAGTTTCTCAGAAACTTTTATCTTATAGTATTTCAATTTGGTGGTGATCTGATATCAGGTCTGCTGCATGTGGAGACCATTTCATAAAATAAAAAAGGTATTACATTACATCGAGAAGGAAATCCGTTATGAAATATCATACTAACATGTGGCTCGTTTATATAGTTATGCATTATTATTTTTTTTCTCTAAATACTCTTCTTATAGTGATAATCATATATTATATTGACGTAAGCAGGAAATTCTATTGCTACATTATATTATTTTGTGAATGTTTAACCCTTTTCATTGCTCCATTGCCTCGAGACCCACGATTTGTATACTGGAATATGTACATTTTCCTTCAAATGATTTTTTTGTTTTGATTCATAATTGTTAATAAAAGTTACTCCCGGAAATATCTCAATATCTTTTACAGGAGAGACTTTTGTTAGGATTCCAAATGAACGAATTCTTTGACATTTTATTTCCAAAACAAGCAGTTACTCAGTTCGAGGAATTTGATGAGATTTTTCTTTCAGTATAATTGTCTTTGTATTTTTACGGCTTCTTGAAAGGTTAAAATAACAAAGATTTATATATATATAAACCCTTTCCTTTGAAAGTCTTGATTCTTGGAAAAGGAAAATATAAACATCGTATTCCAAGAACGTTTTTTTTTTTGGGGGGGGGGGGGTGGTCGGGGTATTATTTAGAATATGAATGCCACTTTACTATTTGTTATTCTTTTAGCAGGAGGTAAGAGAAGGGTCCAAGTAAGCATTTATTGAGATATTTCCTGTCTCTCGTAATATGTCCAAATCTATAAACAGGTGATCATACATTTGAGTCACATTTGAGGTCGCGTGTGATGGACAGATAATTCAAATGGAATTCTAAAGTTTTTTCGAGGGATGAAAAAGACGATGAGAATTGTGAAAATCTCTTATGCTTTCTCTTATTCCCCCGTCGACTTTATTTTTTTTCTTTACTCTCATTTGCTTTTGTCATCCCGTTTCCCTTTTTGTTTTCTTCAAGATTGTTTATAGATCGTCGGTGTTCACTCAATCTTCTTCTTCTTCTTCTTCTTTGGTAAAAATTATGTTCTTATCCACCAGAAAATACGTTTGCTTAATTAAAGATATTTTTCTTATTCGCCCTATTAAACAAAGCCATGATGACAACGCCTAATCATAAAATCAAGCAGTTTCACAGCTTTCGTTCATGGGTGTGAGTAAATTATAAAAATTATAAAAAGATTTCTCCGAAAAAAAGTTTACTTGTGGCTATTTAGTGTGGTCGAGAGGCAGACTGCCAGACAGACAGACAGACACATGGATTTACATTTTAAAAATCATATAATGAATCCATAATAAAATGCTTTATGTTAGTAAACACGATTCAATAATGAGTACTTGAAATTATTGATCAATGACTGACTGCATCATCGATTGTAAGATATTATTCATCCGATATGCTAAAGAGATATAGAAAGAATAGAAAATAAAAACATACCAAAACAACGTCAATAGGGGAAAAAGATGGTATGAATACCTTATTGTATCCTTTATGTCTGTCCTAAAAAGTTAACAAACTGTTCTGATACTAGATTAGTTTAAAGCATGAGCATTAAATGATTTTATGAAGTCTAATGCTTAATATTTGTAATTTATTATACTTAAATGCCAATATTTTCAATTTGGTATCTTATGCAAGTTCATTGTTTTGTCCAAGATGAAACTATTTCACAAACCCTATCCAACTGTCTAATGACATTAGAGTTAAAACAGAATATACATTCAGATCTCGTCTAAAAACCCTTTTTTCTCATCTAGCTTCTACGTCTTGTGTCCTGAAGGGTGATGACCCTTACCAGGCGTCATCATTGTCAAGTCTCATTGGCTTCAACATGTCTGGAGGAAATATTCTTACCTGATAGAGAAGGTAACGATGAAAATCAGGAAAGTGATGGAACAGGTTAAAAAAAATATGTACTTAATTTTAATATAACACTAATTAAAGAAAACAAATGTATGTAAGCCATATGTTTATAGCAAGGTTGTTTGGAGAAAACAAAAGATAGCATAAATTATGAGGTGTTTGATTAACAATATTTTGACCGTCAACATCTTTGAACATAGGAGAAAGTCACGAACAGAAACATCAGAGAAGCTGCGGAAGGTATCTCCCATATATCATGAAAAGATATATATATCACAGTCTATGTCTGAGATCATAATAACAAACAGCAGTGCAGCTAATACCGTACCTTGTGGCACACCAGCTATTACCTGGGCTTCATCTGATTTCTCGTCATTTGCAATCACTATCTGTTTTCTGTTTTGCAGGAATTCTTTTACCCATTTTCCTATCTTTCCAACAATATTATGCTTTCTCATTTTTTTCTCCAATATGTTATGGTCTACCTTGTCAAAGGCTTTTGCAAAATCTAGATAGATCACATCTGTGTCTTTTTTATTAATCACATTTTTTTTGTATATGTTTTCATAGTGTGCTATCAGTTGGGTCTGTGTACTTTTTCCAGGCACGAAACCGTGTTTACCCATATTAAACAAATTATTTTTGACCAAATGGTTCATTATTTTCTTTTTTATTACCCTCTCATATACTCTCATAATATGTGATGTTAGACTAACAGGTCTATAATTGCTTGCCTCTAGTCTTGATCCACTTTTGAAGATAGGGGTTATATAAGCTAATTTATGTTTAACATATATCTCGCTCATATCTACACTTTGTCTTAGCAGTATTGCAAGCGGCTTCGCGATAGTGTTTGCAGTTTTTTTTAACAAAATCGCTGGAACTCCATCTGGTCCGGCTGCCGATCCATTTTTAATTTCGTTTATAGCCTTGACAATATCTGCTTCACTGATATCTATATCCGTTAGATACTCAACATTTTCTTTTCTCATTTCTCTTTCATTATTCTCATTCGCAATTTTTGGCGTGAACTCACTCTTATATTTTACCGCTAATATGTTACATATTTCCTTTTTTTCATTCGTTAGCCGTCCTTCAATTCTTAGAGGGCCTATTTCTATTCTCCCTTTATTCATCTTTTTTGCATAGGAGTAAAGTACTTTGGGGTTTCTTTTTATATTTTGAAGTGTCCTTTCTTCTAAGTCCCTTTTTTCATTTTCTTTCGACTGTATTATCTTTTGTTCTGCATTTTCTATCTTACATTTTATTTCCCTCATTTTCCACGCAATTTTTTCTTTTGCAAGATTTTTCTTCCACTTTCTAATTTTCTGGAATAAGATCCTTCTGTCTCTTGGTATGCACGTCTTTTGTTTATTGTTTTTTTCGGTACATATTTTTCAACAATTTTCTCCAGTATTTTGTACAGTATGTCCGTATTTACCTGTATATTATCACTTACAAATACATTTTTCCATTCTTTATTCAGTTCTTCATTTATTTCTGACCATTTTATATTCTTACTGTAAAAATTATATTTTCCATATCCTTCCCAAAGTTTTGTGCTTTTATTAATTCTGCGATCACTTGCTTTGGAATGAACTATCAATTCTATGACATTGTGGTCTGAAATTCCCGTGTTATACACTATTTCTTTAACATAATTCACCTCATTCACAAATACTAGATCTAGGACATTTTCCTTTCTTGTTGGAATGTGGTTTATTTGTTGCATATTATGTTCTAATAGCATATCTTAAAGCTTTTCAAATTGCCTCTTTTCTTCTCCGCTACTATTACTCTCTTTTTCATATGTATACATACAACCACTTTCTTCTATCCGTTCTTTCCAATCCACGAAAGGAAAGTTTAAATCTCCTGATAGGAGTATATTCCAGTCTTTATGGTTTCTACATATATCATCTATTTTTTTTCTATTATTGTGTCAAACTCCTTAGTATTTTGGGGTCTGTAAACTACAATATTCACTAGTTTTTCAAATTCAAATTCTACCGCAATCAATTCACATTCTGTGTTGCTGTATTTTTCACAGACTTTTCCTTGATTTATGTCTCTTCCATATATTGCGGTTCCCACTTGATTCGAGAGAGAGAGAGAGAGAGAGAGAGAGAGAGAGAGAGAGAGAGAGAGAGAGAGAGAGAGAGAGAGAGAGAGAGAGAGAGAGAGAGATGGGGGGTACGGGTTCAGTCATAAAGAGTTTCAAGGCCCAATTAGCAAGACGATTAGGCCATTTTGAATCCACTTCGTACCTCTTTTTCTCAGTTAATCCCGAGAGTTTTTCCTCTCGCTTTTCGCACCCAAACTACGCCATTACGTCTCCCTGTCTCCCACCTCCTCTGTTTTCCATCTTCTTGATTACCCAATTAAGAGATTTTTCTGTCTGAGCAATTGGCTGTTTGAACTGAGAGACTCAAGATCCAGAGACCGCAGGTGGTTAAAAGTGGGTTTTTTGTTGCCCCGGCAAAAGCGAGGTTTTCCTTCACCCTGTTTTATATATATATATATATATATATATATATATATATATATATATATATATATATATATATATATATATATATATATATATATATATATATATATATATATATATATATATATATAGATAGATAAAGGATGCAAATTGGGTGTATTACGAGTGAACATCATAGCCTATGCTGATGACATTGTTTTGTTGGCTGATACCAAAGATAATCTAAGCCTATTATATGAACATTTAAAAGGAAAAATTAAAAATGTGAAACTTATTATAAACACAAATAAAACAAAATGTATGATATTCAAAAGGGCGGGTTTGGCTTCAAACCCAGTGAAGGTAACTCTTGGAGATGATGAGTTGGAAGTAGTGGAGGGTTATAAATATTTAGGATTTCACATTGTAAATGACTTAATGGATATTTCGGATGTCAAAGTCAGGCTAAATTCTTTTTATTCTAAATTTAATTGGCTTTTTCGAAATTCTAATAATATATCTATTGAAGTGTTTTTATAGCTTTTTAATTCGTATTGTAATCCTGATTATGGACTATCTGTTTGGAATATTGGCAAAATATTCAGAAAGCAGATTTTTAAAGGGTTTGAAGTAGCTTATGGTAAAGCATTAAAGAAGATGGTTGGGCTGCCTATATGTACAAGTAGTCGTGATGTGGCTGATATGTGCAATAAGCTACTGTTAAGACCTCATGTTTTTTATGTGCAAGCCAGGTATTTTGAAAGACTTTTTAAAACTTCAAATCATATTCTTCGACTTGTTATGAGTTTTCTACGAGACGGTGAGATTTTTGGTTCATTGTTAACTTGCCTTGGGAGAGTGTATAGTGTTTATTTTTTTGAAAATGACATTGATTGTATAGGGTCTCGTCTTCACTGGGTGCAGAGGTATGATGTTCGCTCGGGAACTGAAGTTGGTCATTTATAGGGGATATCATGTATCCAAAAAAAAAAAAAAGAAAGAAAGAAAAAAAATATAGTTGATGTGGCTATGAGTTGTACATACTAGTATGTAGATTTTGGTTTATATCTTTGTCATAGTGAATTTGTTGGGATCTTTGAATGCACATTTTTGTCTTTTTTTTTTTTTTTTTTTTGGATAATTTTATATAATTTTGTATCTTATGCATTATATGACTTTTTGTCCTTTTAAGAAGTGAAGATGTTCAATATATTCAGAAACCAATCTTTTTATTGATAAAACTAGTTCATAGTTCAAAAAGCCATTCTAAATTTACTTACTTATTTATTTATTTTAAACTTATTCTATATCGTTTATATCTGCTGACAAATAATGAAGTTATAATATTATCTCTTATATTTCCTTTTTTTTTTATTCTAAAATAGAAATAGTGTTTTATGTATATAAATTGTCATCTCAAAATTTTACATTTTTAATTTTTTAAGATTCTATAGCATTTTTAAAATTATATTGTTTATTCCTTATTTTTTGCTTTTATAGCTAAAAATATGTTTTTCCTACTAGTGTATATTAAAAAGA
>NC_090753.1:32663418-32665918 GCF_036898095.1 Palaemon carinicauda | reverse complement strand
AGAATAGGATTCCGTATTCTAGATGGGGTCTTACTAGTGATTTATAGTAGTATAGTGTCTTTGTACTGTATTTGAATTGTCTCTTTATGTGATCTATTGATTTTGGTTCTTTCTTTTCAGCTTTTATGCTCTGGTGAAATTTAAATCTTTGCTGATAATAATACCGAGATCTTCCTCGGGTCCACACTTTCTATTTCAATACCCAGGAGGGAGTAATCTGATTGTGGGTTACTGTAACTATGTGGATGCGTTTACAGTTCCCATGGTTAAAAGGCATTTTCCATTTTTTGGACCATTCTCAAAACTTCATTTGATCTTCTAGTTAGGCTTCTACGTCTTCTGATTTTACAGCATTCATGTCTAGTTTAATATTGTCGGCCGGCAAATCTGGCTATTCTACTAGTTAATCCTAAATCTATGTCGTTGATGTAGATCAGAAATAGCAATGGGCCAAGCACGGATCCTTGTAGTACTCTTCTTCTAACAGCTGCTCACTCTGATGCTTCTCCATTGATTACAACTCTATGTTAACTGTTTGATCCATTTAGCTGGCTCGTCAATGATGCCTAGTGATTTAATATTGACCATTAATCATTTATGAGGAGCTATGTAAAAAAGCCTTCTGAATGTCTAGGTATATGATGTCTTTTGCCCTGCCTTTGTCAGAAATGCTGAATATGTTTCTGAAAAATCCCAACAGACTTGTCACACATGTTCTATTTTGTCTAAAATCATGTTGACTGTCTATCAGAAGATGGTTTTTTTCCCAATATGTTCTACTTTTTTGTCTACTATAATTGATTTTAAGATTTTTCAAGGTACTGAAGTTAGACACAAAGGTCTGTAGTTACCAGTTTGGGGTTATCTTTTCTTCTAGTATTATAATTTCTCTTGGATTAATATCAATTGGGCCTGGTGCCTTAGACTTGCTGAGTTCTTTTTTTTTCTTTGACATCATCCATTATAAAGATGATTGTTTTTAATGGTTGTGGTCCTTCATATTTAACATCTGATTCTTGCCTAGTGAATACAGTTGTGAAATATGCATTCATCAGTTCTTTTTTTTTCAAAATAATTTTGTATAAGAATTCCCTCCGAGTTTCTTAATGGGCTGATGTAGTTTTTGATTGGGTTTCTACTATTTACATTTGCAAGAAATTCTTTTGTGTTTTCTTTACTAGCTGAAGTCACTCTCTTATCATTGATTTTAGCCTTTTTAACTAGTTTATCTACTTTTCGGCTTTATTTCTTGAGCTCGAAAATTTCATAAATTGAATGCTGTGGACAAATTGATTTATGTTTCCTGTTTCTACTTCCTATTACATTGGCTAATTCTCTGCTGAACCACTTAGTTCGTGGATTTCCATTTGGTAAAATTTTCCTCTGCAGTTTACATTTATCCCTATTTCTTTATATATTTCTACAAAGGAGTCCCACTATTTATCTATGTTCCCTGTTTCGTTGCATTCTAAATTATTGGTGTATTACTTCAGTCTTATCCCGTTACTACGTACTTACTGTAGCTTTTTTATAATTTTCTTCTCTTTAAGAGGACTTATATTTACCTGAAATTTAACTATCTTGTGATAACTTTTGCCAATACTTTTGCTACATTTAGGACTGGATACTAAATTCAGTTTCTGATGTTAGCACAATACCTAGTGTGTTTTTCCCCTAGTTGGTCCTTCTGTGTTTTGAAATAGAATTTATAGTGTCCCAGTTTACTGCTGCATTGAAATCTCCCACAAGGACAGCTAGTACTATTGTTAACTTCTTTTCCATGTTGTCTATACTGCTCTCCATTCTGTCCTTGTGTTGATGTGGTGGTCTGTATAATAGTAGTATGGAAATATTTTTCCTATGGTGTTAATATATAGACCTGTCACTTCACATTCAGTTTCTTACTTAATTTCTACGGTGTTTAAGTGAGTTTTAAATAAATCATTATCCTCCAACATTTTATTTGTTTCTATTTTTGTATCTTTTTTTCTTTTTTTTTATTTTTTTGATAAGGGGACCAGTCTTGAAAAGCTTGAAACCTTGGATTCCGTATTCTCCGATAGTTTGTGTGTGTGTGTGTGTGTGTGTGTGTGTGTGTGTGTGGGTAATACCTATGACCACCAGTTCCTCACTAGCTATCATGGCCTGAAGATTTTCACTTTGTTTCTAACTGACAAACTAGTGTTTTAGTTTTACTTTTATCTGCGTTAGCCATTTTTTCTGCTAAATTCCCTTTATTTCTCGTTGCAGGATTTTATAAGGGTCTGGTTTGTTCTTGGTCTACTGTGTTCAAATAATTGCACAAGCCGAGATTAAGTTGGTTTACTTATAATCTCTTACCGTCTTTACTAAAGTGTATTCCGTCTCTTTTGTATAATTTTCTCTTGCCATAGAAAATGTCCCAACGATCTAAAAATTTACCTTTTTTCTGTCAGTTAAACTTAAGCCTTTTGTTTATCACTATGGCCTTACTGATGGTGAAATGGCTGAAATTGAGTCT
>NC_090753.1:32648418-32653418 GCF_036898095.1 Palaemon carinicauda | reverse complement strand
TTCGTTATAGATAGTAGATACCCAGATAAGTAACATTGCGCAATGATCATACAGTCTCCCAACCTCTTGTAATGTAAGTGCAGATCCCAAAAGTCGATAGGACACCCAAATTTTCTCCTCAAAAACCTTGTTACGCAAATTACATTGTTCTCCAATTTTATCATCAGGAGAAGATTTTACGTCATAAATATATTTCCTCTTTTATCTTAGCTCTTTTCCACCAAACTTAAAGGATTGTAGTTTGCTTTAAGTTGGTCTAAACAACAAAAAATACTTCTCAATAAATGAAGTAATGCATAATTAACATAGTTTCCTAACTATATAAAAAAACTATATGCGTCGAAACTTTTGTCCACTTGAAGACGAGGCCCTCTTAGGAAGATTATGTTATATCAAATGTGTGACTATAGTGTTTCATTCACAGAGCTCCCTCTTGACATTTCTCTGAGGGTCATGTTCTACTGTCCTCCCTCTCAAAAATTGTGACTCTCACATACCTTTTTGACACTCACCAGGCACTTCTTTTTTTTAGGACCATAAGAGCATTTCCTTTTATTCCATTTATGTTTTCCCCTTATATTTTTGTCGCTTTTCAGTGATGTTTTCTTATATTTTTGTGGTCGTTGTCATTTATATTATCAAATTATATTAAACCTCCCGAGGGCATTGATCTTAGTACTTCGAAGTGGAGGGTAAGGGCCATAATATATGAGTCTGCGGAAACCATCAAAAGAGTTAAAACTCAAGGATTTCTAATGTACCTTTGTACTTTATTAAGTACAAAGGAAGTTTCCTTTGTTAATAATGATTATTAGAGACATTATTATTAGTAGTAGTAAAGGCAGTAGTAGTGAATTCTTTTCGTGAAGCTCACAAAAATAACATACCAATCATTGATTTAATTATGCACTGTATGTATTTATGTATGTAGTATGTGTGTCTGTTTGTATGTATGTATTATATATATATATATATATATGTATATATATATATATATATATATATATACATATATATAGTATATATATATATTTATATATATATGATAATTATTAAGAATGCAGATATTATTATTATGATTATATTCATAATCATTATCATTAATCTCGATGGTATTGTTATTACTACCATCACTATCATGGTTACTGTTATCATTATTGATATGATTACTTTTATTGTTTATATTGCTATTAATGGAATGAAAAAGAAACTTTATAGAAACATGTAAAGTAGCCATACATTTTGGAATCTAAAAACCATATCAGTATAACACGGAACATACCTCAAAGGAGAATATGTTACTGTATATTAATATGAACATTATAACAATAAACAAAAAACAAATTGAATATGAGATTAATATATTTTGACTTCAGAATTTAATATTCCGATCCGATGAGCGTAAGTCATTACAGCGAGGGTCAAAATGACTGATTATGGTTGACATGAACTTCGTCGCAGCTTAGAATTGACGTTGAATTCAAAGAAAAGGTATCTTATGTGTTTTACATCATATGTGATACCATTAGACATTCCACCATGTAAGTTTACTCAAAGTCATTGCTGATGATTAAGTAGAGTTGAATATCTATTGTACATTCAGAGAGAGAGAGAGAGAGAGAGAGAGAGGAGAGAGAGAGAGAGAGAGAGAGAGAGAAGAGATTGGATACTATGGAAGGCAATATAAATATTAATGTTGTGTCATCCGAACTTAATATACAATGAAGACAGAAAATAACATATAAAATTCCGATTTAATGTGAAATGTTATGCTGTTCTTCATATCAGTGATATTCGTATCTCTCCCTCATGTGCGAATGTTGACAGAACAGCCTAAAGCCACATAGGGAAACATTACAGACGTAATTATGCTAATAAGTTGGTAAATGCTTTTAGATAAGTTACATATTGTTTGCACCTCAAAATTCTAACATTTGTGGAATTGAAATCTGTGTCGAATTAAATAGTGATAAAAGATATCTTAAATTGTGTTAAAGAGTTTAATTTTGACAATTGTTTAATTTATCACATAAAATTTATTGTTGACTAAATTACTGCTTTTTATAGACTAATTTGCATATGCCATAATTTTTGCATATATATTTATATATGTATAAATATATTATATATATATATATATATATATACATATATAGATAGATAGATAGATATATATGTATGTATATATGTATATATATATATATATATATATATTTATGTATATATACATTATATAATTATATATATATATATATATATATATGTATATATATATGTATATATATATATATATATACATATATATATATAACATACATATATATATATATATATATATACATATATATATATACATATATATATAGTATATATATATAGATAGATAGATAGATAGATAGATACATATATGGATAGATAGATATATTATATATATATATATATATTATGCAAATTATATATATATATATATATATATATAAAGTGTGTGTATGTATATGTGTAAGTCATTTATGCATTAAAAAGTTATTTTAAATTTCAATATTTAATATTTTAATATTTACCGATCCAATATTGTCCTGAAGAAGAGTCAAGAAGTGATTCGAAATACGCGTTGATACCAAATATCAAATGGAAACACTAAAGAGTAAAAGCATTTTTCCTGTTTTTCTGAAAACTGTCTGGAGGAGAGTGTGTCCATAGAGAATTTATCATAAATATTCCGAAGACTCTAAGTCTTAGAGTCTACTTGTTTTTCAGTCTCTAGAGATCCATGTTGTTATTCTTGATATCCATTTATTGTCTGTCATTTTTATTATATCTCCTGCACATGTCCATTTCTTTTTCTTACCTGTTTTTAGAATATATTTTACTTTATCTTTCTCTCGTATCTATGTTGCTCTTTTTTCTATCTCTTAGTGTTATTCATATCATTATTTTTTCAATAGCTCTTTGAGCTGTAATTAGCTTATGCTCTAAATTTAGTAAGGCTCCAAATTTCTGATGCATAAGTTAATAATATTAGGACTATCTCATTAAATGCTTTTCTTTTTTGTAGAAAGTGGCATTTTACTTGCATATATATATATAAAATAAGCACATATATTCCTATATATGTGCATGGATATGATATTCAACTCTAGTTATCATAATAGTAATTTAATTTGTAACATTATACGGAATGTTATAATTTACAATAGGCCTTTAACTCTAGTTACTAATATTACAATAATGAATATTATTATTATTATTATTATTATTATTATTATTATTATTATTATTATTATTATTATTATTATTATTATTATTATTATTCTAGGCAAAACCAGCCTAAAAATATAGTGACACTCAATAAAAATCCTGTCACGAACATTATTCATAATAACTTATTTTGATTACTCTTATTGTATCACTAACATGTAAACAACTTTGATTACATCTGAGACTTGGCCAAATTTTCCTTTCCTTTGTAATCACAAATTATTATCATCCAAAAGGAACTTCTAGATCATATCTCGCGAGTTTTCGTCAGTTAGGTTCACAAAACGTCTGAAGATGCACTTGTCTTTCATATTTGTTCTCGTGTTAGAGAGCTTTTATAAAGGGTTTTGTTATTTCGGTTACATTATATTCTCTTATCTCAGTCATTATTTTGAGGGCAAAGGACAACAATTATCTAGGTAATGTTTATTTAAATAGATAAATTTTGAAATTATGTCTTAGTCTTGATATTACTAAACATAGTTTCGGCATTGAGATTCCCACCAATATTATAGGATATCAGTTCATCATGTATTCAAGATTTTTTTTTTTAAATAATCAAAAACAATTTTCCTTAGGTATGTATTTTTTTCATCTGTTATCCTGAATCCATTTTGCTTTAAAATTTTCAATAAAAAATAATATTAGTATTAAGTTTTTGGGAGCAATATTAAAACTAATGGCTTATCTACTAAGTTATGAGTAGCTATTGCCTATTACCCGATGGTTTTAGCTTAGGTGTGCCTTTGGAACTCTAAATCAATAATAGGAAAAGTCATGTGAAAACGGTAATTGTTGGAATGAAGGGAGTTAATTACATAGCCTGAAACGAAAGTTAAATTATCTTTAACTATACAATACAAAAATATAATTCAATCCTTCTTACAGCCTCCTCCCCTTTTCCTGACCACAATACGGGAGGTAAGCCGATTTGTGGGAAAAATTCTGGTTTTCAAATGTACCTTCCGGGGTAAGCCCTGTTACCAGGGTATGATTACTCCCTTTCCCACTAACCATAGGATGGGGAGAAGCCCCGTAGTCATACGTTTAGCAATGCCGTTTACAGTGACCACAATATATATATATATATATATATATGTGTGTGTGTGTGTGTGTATATATACAAATATATATATATATATATATATACAGTATATATATATATATATATATATCTATGTATATATATATATATATATATATACATATATATATTTATATATATATATATATACAGTATACATATATATACATATATATATATATATATATTTATATATATATAGATATATATATATATATATATATCTATTTGTATATATATATGTATATATATATATATATATATGTATATATATACATATATATATATATATATATATATGTATGTATATATATATATAAATATATATGTATATTTATATATATACAAATATATATATATATATATATATGTTTTTATAATATATACATAATATATATATACATATATTTATATATACATATATATATAATATATATATATATTATATATGCATTTATATATATATATATATATATATATACATATATATATATAACGGATTTTGAGCGAAGCGAAAAAATCTATTTTTGGGTGAGATGGCCATGTCATCCTGATGGAAGTTCCTATAGGGTAGCTTCCTAGGGTATATTACAACTACGGCGATATTCCCAGAGAATTTACCTTAAGGTACCAGAAATTCTAACTCCTGGAGCGAGTA
>NC_090753.1:32643644-32646144 GCF_036898095.1 Palaemon carinicauda | reverse complement strand
GGGCATAAAACAATTAGAATAGCGCCAACGTTATCCCTGCGTGTCGTAAGAGGCGACTAAAAGGGACGGGACGAGGGGGCTGGGAACCCCCTCTCCTGTATAGAAAATCCTGTGAGACAGCAACAAAGAGATGGAGCTGGGGGGAGAGTGACTGCTCCCCGCACTCTAGTTTTGGGGTGTTTGAATGTGCGTGGATGTAGTACGATAGAGAGTAAAAGATGTGAGATTGGAAGTATGTTTAGAAGTAGAAGGATGGATGTATTGGCCTTGTGTGAGACAAAGATGAAAGGAAAGGGTGAAATGATGTTTGGTGAAATGTCTGGTAGAGTGTCTGGGATTGAAAGGGGAAGAGCGAGAGAGGGTGTGGCTTTATTGTTGAGTGAATGGATGACAGGTAAAGTAGTGGAATGGAAGGAGATATCATCTAGGTTAATGTGGGTAAGGGTTAGGTTGGGTAGGGAATGTTGGGCGTTCGTCAGTGCGTATGGGCCAGGTAGTGAGAAAAGTGAAGAAGAGCGGAATGAGTTCTGGAATGAATTAACTAGGTGTGTAGAAGGACTGGGTAGAAGGAATTATGTAGTTGTTATGGGTGACTTAAATGCTAGAGTGGGGTGCTGGAGAGGTAGAAGGTGTTATTGGGAAATATGGCGGTACCAGGTGAAAATGAGAGTGGTGAGAGACTGGTAGATATGTGTGTTGAACAAGAGATGGTAATAAGTGCTAGCTTTTTTAAAAAGAAAGATAAAAATAAGTATACATGGGTAAGAGTGGCAAATGGAAGAGTAGTAGAAAGGGCATTAATGGATTATATGTTGATAACTAAAAGAATGTTTGGAAGATTGAAAGACGTGCACGTGTTTAGGGGTATGGCTAACGGTATGTCTGATCATTTTTTGGTGGAAGGAAAATTAGTTTGTAGCAAAAGAGTGGGGGGAATAGAGTAGGTGGATGTAAAAGGGAGCTAGTGAGGGTTGAAGAGCTAATAAAACCGGGGGTAAAAAGTAAATATCAGGAAAGGTTGAAAATGGCATATGACGAGGTGAGAGTAAGAGAAACTGGTAATTTAGAGGAGGAGTGGAAGTTAGCAAAAGAAAATTTTGTTGGGATTGCAAGTGATGTATGTGGCAAGAAGGTTGTTGGAGGCAGCATGAGGAAGGGCAGTGAATGGTGGAATGAAGGAGTGAAGGTAAAAGTGGAAGAGAAAAAGAGGGCTTTTGAAGAATGGCTGCAAAGTAATAGTATAGAGAAGTATGAAAAATATAGAGAGCAAAAGGTGGAAGTAAAGCGCAAGGTACGTGAGGCAAAGAGGGCAGCTGACCTGAGGTGGGGTCAGGGACTGGGTCAGTCATATGAAGAGAATAAGAAGAAGTTTTGGAAAGAAGTGAAGAGAGTAAGGAAGGCCGGCGCAAGAATTGAAGAGACAGTGAAAGATGGAAATGGAAGGTTGTTAAAAGGAGAGGAGGCAAGGAAAAGGTGGGCGGAATATTTTGAAAGTTTGCTGAATGTTGAGGATGATAGGGAGGCAGATATAATTGCGGTTCCAGGTGTTGAGGTGCCAGTGATGGGAGATGAGAATGAGAGAGAGATTACAATAGAGGAAGTGAGGAGAGCACTAGATGAAACGAGAGTAGGAAAAGCATCGGGTATGGATGGTGTGAAAGCTGAGATGTTGAAGGAAGGGGGTGTGACTGTACGTGAATGGTTGGTGAGATTGTTTAATGTGTGTTTTGTGTTGTCAATGGTACCAGTAGATTGGGTCTGTGCATGTATTGTACCACTATATAAGGGTAAGGGAGATGTGCATGAGTGCTGTAATTCAAGAGGTATTAGTTTGTTGAGTGTAGTTGGAAAAGTGTATGGTAGAATACTGATTAATAGGATTAAGGATAAAACAGAGAATGCAATCTTGGAAGTACAGGGTGGTTTTAGAAGAGGTAGGGGTTGTATGAATCAGATTTTTTACAGTTAGGCAGATATGCGAGAAATATTTAGCAAAAGGTAAGGAGGTGTATGTTGCGTTTATGGATCTGGAGAAAGCATATGATAGAGTTGATAGGGAAGCAATGTGGAATGTGATGAGGTTATATGGAGTTGGTGGAAGGTTGTTGCAAGCAGTGAAAAGTTTCTACACAGGTAGTAAAGCATGTGTTAGAATAGGAAATGAGGTGAGCGATTGGTATTTAGCAGTGAAAAGTTTCTACACAGGTAGTAAAGCATGTGTTAGAATAGGAAATGAGGTGAGCGATTGGTTTCCGGTGAGAGTGGGGCTGAGACAGGGATGTGTGATGTCGCCGTGGTTGTTTAACTTGTATGTTGATGGAGTGGTGAGAGAGGTGAATGCTAGAGTGCTTGGACGAGGATTAAAACTGGTAGGCGAGAATGATCATGAATGGGAGGTAAATCAGTTGTTGTTTGCGGATGATACTGTATTGGTAGCAGACACAGAAGAGAAGCTTGACCGACTAGTGACAGAATTTGGAAGGGGTGTGTGAGAGAAGGA
>NC_090753.1:32628644-32638644 GCF_036898095.1 Palaemon carinicauda | reverse complement strand
TTGGAGGACCTGGAAGTTGTCAAGTGCTATCCATTCAAGAGCAATCTATGTTCTTAGTGTACGACTACGTGCACATCTTCAAAAATGTTCGTAACAACTGGATTACTGTTGATGGCCAGACACTCTCATTTCTTGTACATGGCAATGAGTACAAAGCTTACTGGAGTGATATTCGGAAGCTTTATGAGATCGACCGAGCTACTCCTATTCGCTTAACCAAGCTGACGCACACCGCTGTTTTCCCCAAACCCCTTAAACGCCAGAGCGTACCCTTAGTATGTCAGGTGTTCAATGACAAGACTGTCCCTGCCTTAAAGACCTTCAAGGATTCATTGGGCATCAGCGAAGGCACCATCATTCTCACCCAGACAATGAGTGAGTGGTTCAAGATGATGAATGTGAAAGACCGTTTCTCAGCTAGACATCTACGTGACGAATCCAGACAGCCTTGAACAGCAGACTGTACATCTTTCACTAAGTTGGAGGACGCCTACCAAATTATATCGACCTGCATATGGCAAGGAGGTAGTGGTCGTAAGCTGAAGTTAACTAAGCAAACTGCTGAAGCATTCATTGTGTCTACACGAAATAATGTGGCTGCTGCAAAATTGCTTCTGGCAGAGAAAGACTATGACTACGTTCTTCCTGCTATATTCGCGGATGAAGCCTTGGAAAAGTTTTTCGGTCAAGCCAGGCAAAGAAGTGGTGGAAACTTCTACATTGATGTAGTTGACATTATGGCTGCAGCAAAAGTTACAAATTTGCAGACACTTCTAAAGCATGACATTATGCCAGAATCTAGTTCTCGTGTGCTTGATTGCGACAAGAATTGTACTTCTTCCATAAATCCAGATGAGCGAAGTAAACTCATTGACGAGATCACACCTCAAGACATTCGGGAGCTCTTGAGGTCTGCTGATAACCTTAAGCATAAAGTTGTATATTTGGCTGGATACCTTGTTCATAAATATTGTAATAGCACTAGTATGGAGGATATCGGATGATGAAGATGGTAACGAGGTGTCATCTGAGTTCTTAGATCATTTGAATAGAGGTGAACTGAGTGTGCCAACTATTTCAACTGTCTTTTTTGTACATAATGCCTATAATTTGCAGGCCATGACTAAAATGCATTGCCGCTTTCATTTTGCTGAATTGTTATCTTTTGTAGATGCACCTTTAGCTACTAATAATGCAGCATGTACGACTTTAGCCAACATTCTATTGAAAGCTCAGGTTCTCAATGTAAGTGACAAAGAAAAGGCTGTGAGATGCCTCAGGAGGCAAGAAAAGCTCTCCATCTAGCGATGTTCATCTAATCAAATGTTAATGTCTTTGAGTTTTGTTGTGATGAGAAATACCTTTCTTTATTTCTTATTTTAGTGTTTCATTGTTTTAGGGCTTGTTTGGAATGTTTGAGTAATACAATATTTGACAATATATATTAAATTTGGACAGAACTACAGACTTGCCTCCTATTATAATCAGCCATCCCTCACCATCTATGAGTTACACACAAAAACGAGTAAAAATGACCAAAATTCACTATTTTGACCTTGAAATATGACCTTTTGACCTTGAAGATGATGAAGATGACCCCAGGTGGTGTTGAAAATGTCACTATTGAACTCACCGTCCTCAAAAACCCCCATCTTGACTCAGAGAACGTGTTTCTAGCCCTTCTTAGAAGTCATTTTAGTCCAGGACTCAAGTTAATCCTTCAGACTCAAGTTAAAAACCCCGATCAGGGGACGTTCCAGTCCTTTCTTGAAGGACGATAAATGACAATATATATTAAATTCGGACAGCTCTGCAGACTTGCCTCATATTATAATCAGCTATCTCTCACCATTTATGAGTTACACACAAAAAACGAGCAAAAATGACCAAAATTCACAAATTTGACCTTGATAAATGACCTTTAGACCTTGAAGATGACCCCAGGTGGTGTTGAAAGTGTTACTATATAACTCACCATCCTCAAAGACCCCCATTTTGATCCAGAGAACGTGTTTGTGTCCAGACTCAAGTTAATCTTTCAGACTCAAGTTAAAAACCCGGAGCAGGGGACGTTCCAGTCCTTCCTTAAAGGAGTCTATGATATATATATATATATATATATATATATATATATATTTATACAACATATATATGAATACAAAGATGCATACGCACACACACACACACACATATATATATATATATATATATATATATATAACACATTTTGAGCGAAGCGAAAAATCTATTTTTGGGTGAGATGGCCATGACGTCCTGATGGAAGGTTCCTTTTGGTAGCTTCCTTGGGTATATTAACTACAAGGATATTCCCAGAGAATTAAACCACAGGTTATCACAGAATTCTTACTTCTGGTGCGAGTATCCTAAAGGTTTCCCTTTAAGACATCGTATATTAACAGGGGACGCTTGTATTAACACACCACATAGCTATCTGCACCCCATATAGAGTTAACACTTCGATATGAAAGGGTGGAGAATAACTGGGGAGCCGTTCCACAGTTACACTCGTCCGTGGCTACTTTTGGTACTCGAAACGTAAACAAACGGGCGCCATTGCTAAATGACGTCACGTCCGTCCTTATCCTGATGCCAGCTACTTGCTAATCTCCATGATACAGCAGGACAGGGCGGGGCCTGAAAGGCTGGACTAGAATAGCAGGGAGGGTCCATCAGGACGTCATGGCCATCTCACCCAAAAATAGATTTTTCGCTTCGCTCAAAATCCGTTTTTTGGGCTCAAGCCATGACGTCCTGATGGAAGAGTACCAGAGAAGCCAAGGGCTTTGAATAGAGGTATGTAATGTGACCTCGGTAGAGGTTCCGTGGGGATCTGGCTTCCTGCCCCCCCCCCCCCACCCCACCCCCGGCAGAGAAGTCCCAACGGGTTATGCCAAAATTCAAAGTGGTCATCGAAGGGCTACTCACCCTGCGGAGAGTTCGTGAAGGACTCGGAGACAAGACAGAATGGTCAATATTCGTGTAGGAACATTCTCAACAGTAGATAAGTGAGTCTCGCAGCTATGGCGTAAGTAAGTATCCAATTAAGAATATTACACAGCATAGGTGAGTATATAATACAGACAAAACATATTATTCTTCTCATTTCCAAAAGAAAGGGGTAAATGAAACTATGACATTCATGTATTTCATAGTGTAAATAGGAGCGAAGAGAGACGCACAAGTAATAAAATAGACATTTTATTTCACAATTGCAGGTTATAATAGTAATAAATGCAATAAGAGATGTAAAGTTAATTTACAATAATAAATAATGTACATAGAAATTAGAAGACTTCAATCTTGAATCTGAAAGAAATTTCAAATAATAAGAAAGCACAAGTTCCGGAGGAACGTCAGTCTTTAAAAAAGGGAAAAACACACCATGCCCTAGGCATGTGGCACTTATGTGAAGTCTATGACATTTTCACCTTGTAAAGAATAGTCTATGAGAAACACTAAGTGTCCATGAAATCACTATGTATCACACGAGGGTCAACACAGGCACCCGTAGAGTTAAAGTCCCAAGTAACTCACTGTTCTATGCAGAGTTAAACTGCAGGTTTCATAACACTACCTGCGGCTACCACGAAATGTTTGACTTCATGCACTTGCTTCTCGTAGTGCTTGAAGAAAACGCGCAAAGATTTCCATCCTTTGAAGCTCTTGAGGCTTTCGAAATCCATACTCTGGAAGAAATTCAGAGAAGATGCGACTTTTCTAGTATCGCGACCTGCGGGTGTACTGTCAGGATCCGTTCTGCGAATGAAGTAGGTGATTTTCGCTCTTAGTTGTTTCAGTGACAGGTCGCTACCCGATGTTTCTCCTTTGAAGAGTTGGCCTCCACCAAAGTCTGAAGTTCTTCGAAGATAGACCTTGAGACTCTCTACTGGACATAGAGAGACATCTTCCTTCAGGGGGCAGATTCTCCAGGGGCCCCATCTCTTGGTGGGTAATTCGTTTTTCGCGAGAAACGTCGGATCAGGGAAGAGGGTAAATTCTCCTGAGTCTGTAAACAGGATATGACCCTCGTCTCTTGATAATGCCACTATTTCGCTGACTCAGGCTCCTGAGGCGAGAGCAAAAAGGAATATAACTTTTTGAGTCAGATCCTTGAGAGGGCAGGAATCGTTGTCCAAGTTGGAGGCAAAATGGAGCACCTTGTCCAGGGACCAGAAGATAGGTTTTGCCGGAGGTGCTGGGCATAGTCGAGCGCATGCCTTTGCTAGTTTATTGAAGATATCGCTGGACAGATCAATCTGGAAGGCGTACAGTAGTGGTCTAGTCAAAGCCGATTTGCAGGTAGAAATAGTGTTGGCTGCTAAGCCTTGTCCATGAAGGTGAATGAAGAAGGACATGCAGAAATCAATGGTGATTTCCGTAGGGTTTTTTGCTTTGACGAAGGAGACCCACTTTCTCCAGGATGATTCGTATTGCCGTCGTGTGGATTCGGTCTTGTATTCCTCGAGGAAGTCTAAACTTTTCTTCGAGATCCCAAACCTTTTCTTCGCGGCTAGGGAACGAAAATCATGAGATGAAGGTCTCTGACTTTCAGTGATGAAGCAAAGACAGTCGACTTCTGTACTTGCTGAGAGAGAACTGGGCCCGGGAGGGGGAACAGCTTGGGCTGCAGCTCCAGGACCAGGGGGTACCAATTGCTCCGGGGCCACTTGGGAGCCACTAGGGCCGCTGTCCCTTTGAAGGTTCTCAGTTTGGAGAGGACTTTGAGCAGAAGGTTGGTGGGAGGGAACAGGTATATCCTGGACCATCTGTTCCAATCCAGTGACATGGCGTCCACTGCTTCTGCCTTGGGGTCCTCGTACGGGGCCACATAACGAGGAAGTTGATTGTTGTCGCTCGTTGCGAAGAGATCGATCTGAAGTTCCGGGACTTGGCGAGAGATGATGGAGAACGATCTTGCGTCTAGAGACCATTCCGACTCTATCGGGCTTGTCCGTGATAGAGCGTCCGCCGTCACGTTGCGGAATCTTTGTAGGTGAACTGCAGACAGGTGCCATTTCTTCTTTTCTGCCAGGCGGAAGATTGGAAAAAGCACCTGATTTATCTGGGGCGATCTCGAGCCCTGACGATTGAGACATCTGACTACCACCGAGTTGTCTAGAGTCAGACGGATGTGGATCAAGGAAGGCGGAGAGAGTTTCTTCAGAGTGAGAAGGACCGCCATGGCCTCCAAGATGTTGATGTGAAACATCTTGAATAGGGGAGACCATGTCCCTTGAGCCTGTCGTTAGTGGGAGTGACCTCCCTAACCCTTCAGCGAAGCGTCCGTGTGGATGTTGAGTGATGGAGGTGGGTGTTGAAGAGGAATGGACCTTTTCAGGGCCTTTGCTTCCGACCACGGCTTTAAGAGTAACCGAAGTCTATTTGGGAGCCGTCTCTTGAGGTCTCTTCGAGCGATGCATGCAGAACGTCTCCAGTCTCCCGCGGCATCCTTTAGCTGTGCACGAAGCACTGGGTTTGTCACAGAGGCGAACTGTAGAGAGCCTAGAACTGGTTCCTGCTGTCGTCTTGAGATCCTTTTGGATTTCAGCAGTTTTTTGACAGACCCTGCTATTTCCTTCCTTTTTTTCTGTGGGATGGAAAGGCGGTGTGACGGAAAATCCCAATGGATTCTTAACCATTGGAACTTCTGAGCTGGAGAAAGGCGAGATTTCTTGGTGTTTATCTTGAATCCCTGGTGTTCTAGGAACTGGGTGACTTTGTTGCAGGATCGTACACAATCTTCGGGCGATGTCGCCCAGACTAGCCAGTCCTCTAGGTAGGCCATCACCTGGACGCCGCGGAGGCGGAGCTGTTGAACGATGGCGTCTGCCAGCTTGGAGAAGATCCGTGGGGCCACGTTCAGCCCGAAGGGCATGGCCCTGAAAGCGTAGCTTTTCCTTTGGAGTCGAAATCCTAGGTAGGAGGAAGCGTGATGGTTCATCGGAACGTGCCAGTAGGCATCCGCCAGGTCTATCGAGACCGTGTAGGACCCTTGAGGCCGAAGGGTCCGTATTTGTTGAAGAGTCAGCATCTTGAACTTGTTGTTCGCGATGAACTTGTTGAGGGGGGATAAGTCTAGAATGACTCTGAGTTTGTCGGAGTCCTTCTTGGGGACGCAAAACAGTCTCCCTTGGAACCTGGTTGACTTTACCCTCCTTATCACCTTCTTGTTACAGAGTTTTAGGACATATTCGTCCAGGAGGGGGGTTGACTGTTGGAAGAATTGCTGGAAGGTTGGGGGTGGTTGAGTCCAGCTTCAGCCTAGTCCCCTCTTGACGATGCTGTGTGCCCAGGGATCGAAGGTCCAACGATCATGGAATTGGCGGAGTCTTCCTCCCACCGGAAGCACTTCATTGCTTCTGGCTTCCCGAGGGTTTGCTACCTCGGCCGCTAGCTCCCCTTCCTCCTCTGCCTCTGGAGGGACGGCGAGACGCATCTCTGCCTGAGCCTCTGCTTGCGCCTCTACCTTTGGGACGAAAGGTAGTGGATTGCTGCTCATGTGCAAGGGTGAAGACTGGTGACTGTGACAGGACCGGTTGGGTGACCAGCTGAAAGGTCTGTTGTGGCTGAGCTGCCACTTGGGGAGTAGCGGAACCCGGAAACTGCCATCTCTGTTGACGTTGCTGGGGTTTTGGTTTCGTGGGTTTCCTCTTAGGTTGAGGGCCGTCGTCCTGAGAGGATTTCCTTTTCTTCGACATGCCCCACTTATGGAGAAGGTTCCTGTTCTCCGTGGCGGCTTTGTCGGTGATCTCTTTCACTAGGGAGGAGGGAAAGAGGTGCTTACCCCAGATGTTGGAGGAAATAAGCCTCCGGGGTTCGTGTCTCACTGTAGCACTTGCGAACACGAATTCACGACAGGCTCTACGAGCCCTAGTGAAGCTGTACAGGTCCTTCACGACCGTTGCCAGATGTGTTTTGACAAGGACCATGTAGAAGTCTGGGACCCTAGTGTCACCGGCCATGACTTCAATCTGTACCTGGAGGGACATAGATGCGGCAAGCCTTTCCTCCGTATCATGTTCCCTATGAAGGAGGTGATCGTTGAGTTTTGGGAGATCCTCGTTAAACTGACGACCAGCAACGTCAGGCTCTAGCTTCCCCACTATGAAGGTTGACTGGACGTCTTTCCAGTGCCTATCATCAGGGGGATTAGTCAGGGAGAAGGGCCTGCACTCCTCCAGTACAGGGCAAGGTTTCCCTTCTTCCACTGCTTTCTGTACCGCAGTGAAGGCCTTTTCAAGAAAGGGGAAGGTCGCATTGTCTGGAGCGACGAAGGTCGGGTGCTTTTTACTGAGCGCCGGCATTTTTGAATTGGTGAAGCGCCTACTTTTCACCGCGTTGGCTAGCATAGCCTGGGCCTTCGAGAGATCGAACACAATAACCTCCTTCGGTTCGGTCTCTTCTTTAGAGGCGGGTTCGGACCTGAGTCGGACGTAACAGTCCGGGTAAGCCTCAAAGTTTGGGAAGAACTCCACTTCTTCCAACGCGATCGAGCCGACCCTCTCACTGATGAAGATCTTGCCCGTGGTGATTGGCATGTGCTCGGCATACCTCCATGGGTTAGTATCCGAGCAGGCAGGGAGGTCCTTAACCGAAATCCTTTTCGGTTGCTTAGAACTTCCGAGGTTGGACTTGAAAAGCTCATGAGTCTCGCGAAGTTTCTTATCCATGGGAGCTTCAAGCATCTTGAAGATCTCCTGAGTGCCAGATGGGATGGGGTCCGGGGTAGCGGATGTTGAAGGAAGTGATTCCTCAGTCGGTGTAGGAGTTGGTGCAGGGGTAGAAGCGGGAGCGACCTCATGCTCTGAATCAGGGTATTCCACCTGATCTTCCTCATAGTCGAGCTCCTCGCCCATGAGGTTCCTCTCCGTAGTCTCTGACACTTCCGACATACGTCCCACGTTGTCGGAATCTAAACGGCACTCATGCATGGACTGGGCCATGACCACATCAGGTTCCACCACTATCTGAACGGTTGGAATCTGATCACTAGGGACCCATGAGTCTTTTGATGCCTTCGGGAATAGCAAGGCCCTCAAATCTTCGGTAGCGAGATACGGTCCAGTGGCGTTCTTCTGGAAGCCACGTACCCACTTGCGTAGCTTCTCTCGAGCGTTGTCCCTTACCTCCGCTGAAGGAGGATCGTCGAACGCTTCGACCAGACGACTCTTGCAGACCGTACAGTGCTGCGGGTCCCAATATTTCAGGTCGCCTTTCTTGGCGGCGCAGGGGGCGTGGGTCCGACACGCCTTGTGCCCGTAGAGGTCCGGGCGCTTCACTCCACAGAAGTTGTGGTCACACTTCATGTACTCCCTCTGTAAAAGAAAGAGATCATGAGTATATGGAAGGCATAAGAATGACTTACATTACTCTAAGGTTAAATTTTAAGTAGTTAAACTTTAACTTAACATTAAATAATTCATGAATATTGTAATGTTTGAGAAGAGGAGCGGGAAAAGGAAGTAGATAGACACATACTTGTGAATCCCGCCCAGTTGGTTACCGTAACCTTGTCAATAGGCAATTTCATTAGTGACCGAGGGACACAAAACGGAAATCCTCATGGATCACCGTGGTGGGTAGAAGCTAAGTTCTAGCAGAGATTGCCTGCGAGGTGTATCAGGGACTGAGACCACTCAGACCCTTGGGTTAAAGGGGTAGTAGGAGACCCCGTATAGATCTAGGTTCCGGCAAGCAACCGTGCTAAGACACACAGAGTATGCTGGAAATTGTAATATGCAAGAAGACAGCACAGCCACTAGTAGAATTGTAAGACAATACCTATCTATCGGAGTGGCCAAGCCATCTGGCTGCAGTGTAAGGCTGTCGGCATGTAGTCGACAGACAGGGTGTAAGGCATTAAGGCAGACACATTGCGGATCTAAGCATAATACCAACTTGGCGGCCGCCGGCACAGCGGCGGCACGCCGGCGAGAGGCGGCGGCTCCGGCAGCCGAAGGCTGACGGCTTGGTGATCAGTTCATAAGGTAAAGCAGAATTTGTTAGAATACCCAGACCGCCGGCAATCAATGCCGGCACGCCGGAGGCCGGCCCGAAGGTCGGACAACCGAAACTAGGTAATAGAGGGGTGGGCCATCGGCTGTATGCCGACGGAAGGCAGCAGCCCTCCCGCACACGGAAGGCTGGCGACTTAGGGGAGGGAGGGTATCTCATGAGAGTGTCACCAGAGGAAGGGCGGTATCGCCGGCAGTGGAAGCGGCAAGGGACTGGCACCAGGGTAGATAGAGAGACAGATAAGGAGGGATTGGAGGGGTAAGATCACATACCCCTCTGGCATCCCTCCTGAGGGAGTGTACCCATGATAGGAGTGGTTCCTAGCATCCAATGGCAGGGGGCCGGCAGTCGGCCGGGTGCCAGGGTAACCCAAGGGAGGGTTAGGGTACACTCAAGAGGGGGGAACCCCTGTTGGACAAATCGCTTCCAGTGGCTAACCCCATAGGACGCTAAGAAGGGTATATGCACCAGAGCGGCCTGCTAAAAAGGAGATCAAGATAGCCCTATCACTCCACCCGAAGGAGAAATTTTAGGACTAGGGACAAATAAGTATAGGCTAGCCTATGTATAGGCTAGTCTACACCAAGGGATAGGTGGGGAGGGAGAAGAAGAGGGGTCTTCCATAGGGGAGGCTCTGTACAAGAACGGCCACCAAGGAAGGGAGAACGCTCCCTAGCCTAGGGTAGGTAACCAGAATGAGAACGGTGCAAGAGTACCGTCTCAAACTATAACAGTACAGAACTAGCGCCCCCCCCCCCCAGGCCTAACCTAGATAAGGAGTGTTAAATCCCAAGCTAGGTAGGCTGAAAGACACATCGCAAGTTGCATGGAAGGGTAAGTAACCTAACCATAAGCAACTGAGGAAGGACAGGGCCGTTCCTCTTTCTCGGTCGCAACCTTAAGGGGGGATCATCCCCTTAAGGTAGACAGAGAAGCGATAATTACTCTGATTGTGGACATGATT
>NC_090753.1:32621144-32623644 GCF_036898095.1 Palaemon carinicauda | reverse complement strand
TTAAGCGGATGTGAAAGCAGGTGGGTAACTATCAACCCCCCGCCCCGTCCCCCCGCCCTTTTTTACACTAGAAGGTATAAGCTGAGACTTCCAAATTGATATGCATTAGACATCAAAGAGCAGTTAAAAATGAGTGAGAAACTGAAGTAAAGAACAAATATGCAAAATGCCAAATTAAAAAATGGTACGTAGACTTCAAAGAAGGGGGCATTGCAAACTTGCACCGTAATAGTGTATTACTGTTCTGTCAGCAAGAACAGGAAATAGAAAAATTTAAGAATGGAAACCAGGAGCTAAGAAAACAATTGAAAGATCAAGACCAAGTTTCAACTGTTAGAAATGAGGAATAAAGAAGTCATAGATGATGAGGTAAAAAATGGGATCAATATACAAAATAACATAAAAATCAAGGACAAAACCTAAAGAAGAAGAAAAAAAAACACACACACACTAGAGGAAGGGTAGCTAAGGCCAAAAATAATAAACAACAGCCTAGAAATGTAACTCCCACCAAAACTAGATTCAACCCCCCACCCCCTTAGCAGATGTAGAGAAAGGCGAAACTTGTTAATTAAGTGGAGACTCTATGGTAAACAACCAAAGGGAGAACTTCGGCCTCAAAGAGAGGAAAAAGATTATATCCTATCCAGGTGCCTACACACATAAGACACAAAAAGTAGATAGCAAAAACACAACAGAGAACAATACCACAACTATTATTGTTCAGACAACAGGAAATAACGTATTCCCAAGAAAGGATACTTCTGGCCAAACAGAACCTTTATTAAACAGTTGAAAAGATTTTGAAATGGCTAGAAACAAGACCTATTATACTATAGCTATAGGTAATATTTCTAGACTCAATTTCAGCCATTTCACCCTCAGTAAGGCCATAGTGAGAAACAAAAGGCTTAAGTTCAAATGACAGAAAAAAGTTAAATTTTTAGATCGTTGGGACACTTTCTATGGCAAGAGAAAATTATTCAAAAGAAACGGAATACACTTTAGTAAAGAAGGTAAGAGATTATAAGTAAACCAACTTAATCTCGGCCTGTGCAATTATTTGAACACAGTAGACCAAGAACAAACCGGACCCTTATAAAATCCTCCAACGAGAAATAGAGGGAATTTAGCAGAAAAAATGGATAACGCAGATAAAAGTAAAACTAAAACACTAGTATGTCAGTTAGAAACAAAGTGAAAAACTTCAGGCCATGATAGCTAGTGAGGAACTAGAGGTCATAGGCATTACCGACACACACACAAAAAAAAAAAAAAAAAAAAATATATGAGAATACGGAATCCAAGGTTTCAAGCTTTTCAAGACTGGTCCCCTTATCAAAAAAAAAAATGAAATAAATAAATTGTGGGGCGATAATGATCTATTTAAAACTCACTTAAACGCCGTAGAAATCAAGTAAGAAACTGAATGTGAAGTGACAGGTCTATATATTAACACCATAGGAAAAATATCTCCATACTACTATTATACAGACCACCACATCAACACAAGGACAGAATGAAGAGCTGTATAGACAACATGGGAAAGAAGTTAACAATAGTACTAGCTCTCCTTGTGGGAGATTTCAATGCAGCAGTAAACTGGGACACTATAAATTCTATTTCAAACACAGAAGGACCAACTAAGGGAAAAAAACCACTAGATATTGTGCTAACATCAGAAACAGAATTTAGTATCCAGTCCTAACTGTAGGCAAAAATATTGGCAAAAGTTATCACAAAATAGTTAAATTTCAGGTAAATATAAGTCCTCTTAAAGAGAAGAAAATCATAAAAAAGCTAGGCTAAGTACGTAGTAACTGGATAAGACTGAAGTAATACACCAATAATTTAGAATGCAACGAAACAGGGAACATAGATAAATAGTGGGACTCCTTTGTAGAAATATATAAAGAAAAGGGGATAAATGTAAACTGCAGAGGAAAATTTTATCAAATGGAAATCCACAAACTAAGTGGTTCAGCAGAGAATTAGCTAATGCAATAGGAAGTAGAAACGGAAAACATACATCAATTTGTCCACAGCATTCAATTTATGAAATTTTCGAGCTCAAGAAATAAAGCCGAAAAGTAGATAAACTAGTTAAAAAGGCCAAAATCAATGATAAGAGAGTGACTTCAGCTAGTAAAGAAAACACAAAAGAATTTCTTGCAAATGTAAATAGTAGAAACCCAATCAAAAACTACATCAGCCCATTAAGAAACTCGGAGGGAATTTTTATACAAAATTATTTAAAAAAAAAAACTGATGAATGCATATTTCACAACTGTATTCACTAGGCAAGAATCAACGACCCTCGTCGAACCAGATGTCATATATGAAGGACCATCACCATTAAAAACAATCATCTTTATAATGGATGATGTCAAAGAAAAAAAAACTCAGCAAGTCTAAGGCACCAAGGCCAATTGATATTAATCCAAGAGAAATTATAATACTAGAAGAAAAGATAACCCCAAACTGGTAACTACATACCTGT
>NC_090753.1:32598644-32613644 GCF_036898095.1 Palaemon carinicauda | reverse complement strand
TCCGAGTTCAACTTCATGCCACATAATTTATTCCATGAGCTAGTTTTAGTTGGATCTCTATTAAGGCTCTCAAGAACTCCAGACCTATTTTTAAGAGATGGAAGCGAGGCAAAGAAAGTAGCATCATCTGCACATGCAATGAGCTTGCTTTCTAGGTCAAACAACATATTGTATGTAATTCACTATATTATATTTATTTCCATATTTCCTTTCTTCATTGGTTTTATAGCATCTTCTTTTTCTAACTACGGTTTTATTTTAACTGCCACTACTACTACTACTACTACTACTACTAATAATAATAATAATAATAATAATAATAATAATAATAATAATAATAATAATAATCTATCACTAAATGTTTTGAAACAATCCATTATTGACATCTGCTTAAGTTTGAAAAAAAGTTCATGACCAAAACAGTTGAAGGCCGCACTACCATCATGCCCAATCACACGAACTTTCTGAGCAGAATCGAGGAATATCGGTACCATACATAATTGGATATCGTAAGAGGGACATCACATAATCCAAGTCCTTGTGCGATAGCCAGACTTCAAAATATAGAACAGGTGATTATACATTTGGTGAATAATGTGTGTGTAATTTCGTGTGCTCAATGCCACCTCTTTAGGATTCACACCAGACGATATGCCATCATCAGAGTTATTACGCAATCAGAGATCAGCGAAGCATTAAACGGGGTGAAGGAAAACCTCTCTTTTGCCGGGGCAGCATAAAACCCACATTTAACCACCTGCTGTCACTGGATCTTAAGTCTCTCAGTTCAAACAGCCAATTGCCCAGACAGAAAAATCTCTTTATTAGGTAATTAAGAAGATGGAAAACAGAGGTGGTGGGAGACAAGGAAACTTAATGGCGTAGTTTGGGTGCGAAAAGCGAGAGGGATTAACTGAGAAAAAGAGGTACGAAGTGGATTCAAAATGGTGTGATCGTCTTGCTAATTGGTCCTTGAAATTCTTTGCGATTTAATCTCTCTCTCTCTCTCTCTCTCTCTCTCTCTCTCTCTCTCTCTCTCTCTCTCTCTCTCTCTCTCTCTATATATATATATATATATATATATATATATTTATAAAATGGATGGTAATCTGTATCTTTTGCTATAGAATAAAACAAGAACAATATTTTATTTTATTTTCCTCACTACGGATTCTCGTAATAAAAGAAACCAACATATAAATGAAGCTTGCTTCTCTTCATTCGTTAGAACCACATCCATAAAGAGAGAGAGAGAGAGAGGAGAGAGAGAGAGAGAGAGAGAGAGAGAGAGAGAGAGAGAGAGAGAGAGAGAGAGAGCGAGTTTGATCTCATTATAATGCCTCTATAGGGAAATGGACTTACTGATATACCAATGCTCACGTTGAACTGGGTGGATATTATCATTATTATTATTAATATTATTATTATTATTATTATTATTATTATTATTATTATTATTATTATTATTATTATTATTATCAAATTAATTACTGCAATAATTTATTTGCTAATTGTAATCAACAAACAACGTCCGATTTGACTATTGCTACGACATGTATATATGGAGCCGAGGCCACTTACATCATTCCATTTCCAGCCTGGCGAAGAGAGGAATCACCTGGCACCTTTTCGAAACGCGTTGGAGCCGACTCTTTTGTAGACTTTACTTTTATTAAATTTAAAGCAAATTTCCATATGGAAACAATAGCATAACCACAGACCACACGCAACAGAGCAAGCAGAAATCCCTGACCTTATTTTCAAGCAATTTCTATCCCATCTGACTCATGGTTCTTCCGTCTCGCCAGCTTTCGGGATGTATCTTGAAGGGAAATTCCATCTCTCTCTCTCTCTCTCTCTCTCTCTCTCTCTCTCTCTCTCTCTCTCTCTCTCTCTCTCTCTCTCAATCCTTAAACCAAATCCTACTCCATATGAACATAGTATCTTCCAATCTAGGAAAAATATTTCTCGATATACATAGAAATGAGATGTTTCCCAAGAGATGTGCATTAGCAAAGTCTTCTAAATTTACACTCAAAGACTCACATTAACCTAATTTGCCAATACGAAAAGTGGAGGATCATGACGCAGAGTTATAAGTAACTGATTTTGGTGAATGAAATTCATTAGCAATTTCTACGTAGATCATATTTTAAACGACATTTCTTAAAAAATTGTCTTAACTATATTAAATGAAATCATCACTTATTTACCTAATCTGATTATTAACATTTTCTAGATTTATTCATAATGAATTTCTAAGTGGATCATATTGTATACAACTTTTATTTCAAAATTATCTATTCAATGAAATAATCTCTTATTTTCCTATTTTAATTGGGAAAAAATAATCCTAATAAGCCACTATCTTAAATACTTATTCCTTTTAATTGCCAATATTTTATTTTTTTATTTTTTACATCATCTCTCTTTCATTTTCCATACATAGTGTCTTTTAGGAAAAAATTAGGATTCATGCAAACATTTGATTTTTAAGGAGATAAGAGAAAAAGACCTAAATAGCTGGATAAATGGAGCGTAAAAGGTTTTAGAAACAAGAGAACTTAACATCCATGAATGTTTTGAGTACAGGGGATGATGAGCATTAATGCTAAAGAAAATTTTCATCTCAGATTTAGCAGTTAAGGTGGGCATATTATATGAATGTACATTTGTATATGCATACATATATCAATCCACATATATCTTCATATCCATCTATCGATATCTGAAATAAAGAATCTGAATTTGAATATATATATATATATATATATATATATATATATATATATATATAATATATATATATATATATATATATATATATATATATAATATATATATATATATATATATATATATATATATATTTTTGGGCTCAAGCCATGTCGTCCTGATGGAAGTTCCTATAGGGTAGCTTCCTAGGGTATATTACAACTATGGCGATATTCCCAGAGAATTTACCTTAAGGTACCCAGAATTCTAACTCCTGGAGCGAATATCCCTAATGAAAGGGATATCGCGACATATCAGAGGACGTATTCTTGACACGCCACATGGCAATCTGCACCCCAAACAGAGATAACACATCGAAGGGGTCAATTGGCAAGAAAACGAAAACGAGAAAGAAAAAGGGGAGCCGTTTCCAAGGCTCTCTCTTCTCCCGTTTCGTAAGCGTGCATTGCGCCAATCCAGGTGCCATCTGTATTCCTTTTTGCGTAGCTTAACAACTCGGTGTTTTTTCCCGTGTTTCTCGCAAAATCTTGGATTTAATCATCTTTTCATGGCTTCTCCAACTTCGTCTGCCTCTGATAAGTTGAGTACCATTTCTTTTATGTATAAATGTAGGCTCTTGGTAAATTTTAAAGTGATTAATAGTAATAATCTTTGTTACAAGGGCCGTTGCCTACCGGAGGCGTCCTGGACGCTGTCGCTCGCTAGGTATGAGTTTTAGTTAGCCAGAGCGACATTCCCGGTTGTTTTGCTTTAATAAATTTTAGCTATTTAGCGTTACATAGGGTTTCCTTTCTCGTGCATTTAGTATTTTTGTTTTGGCGAATTATTCGCCAACTCTGGCCTACGATAGGCCATGTAGCCTAGTCGTTTGGCCCTAGTACTTTCCAGCATGATTTTGGATTTCCGAGTGCTTTAAAATTTTATTGAAGCTTTAGGCAGTTTTTTATACATTTAAGATTTTATTGATTATTTCCAAGATAGTATACGAGTGAGTTTCAGTGATTTAGGTAATCGATTCTCTTGGTGCCTAGGCTAAGTAGCCTATGAAGCCTTAGTATACTTTCTCATTCTCCCCGGTTGCTTTCTTTTCTTCGGAGAAGGTATGCAACCCCTTTCCCTCTGTTTAAGCCTTGGGCTTAACCCTAGTGGTTTATCTGAATTAACTTTCGATACAACTATACTGGGGTGTTACTGTACCTCCCTGTTCCAGTAAGTCTGGCTTCAGAGAGGGACAGAACATCAGAGTTTTTAGTCTGAGTCTGTGTTTTTCTGGCTTGGGGTAGAGGCTCCCTTGCTAGCCTGACGCAGACATAGGAGGCTTAACCTCCTTAGGTCACTGCCGAAGGTTTCTGTACGAGATGATTCCTTCTTTTGTGATCTAGCAGACTAGTCCTTGTTGCTGTTCTCGGTGGGAGGATAAGATCCTTTCCCTGGGAGTAGCAACACCTTCCTTGCTTTGGTTCAGTGGGGAATGGCAAGTATTGCTGGCCTCCTTCCTTGGATCTCCCTTAGGCTAAGATGAGTATTCTTGGCTGCGGGTGATTCTTCACTAAAGCAAGGTTGGTAGGACCCTCTTTTGTCCCTTCCCCCTCTATCTCTGTAATGGCCTAGCCGTTACAGTACTGTACGTCATTCTACATCTGGACCTAGGATAGGTTAGGATGTGGAATTGACTCAGTCCCTTGCCGGCCGGCAGAGTGTGCCGGCCGGCAAAGGTCTTCTGCTTTGAGTGCTGCCCGGACCTCCCTTGGTCCCTCATCCATGTCTGCCTGTAGAGCCAGACGGCATTGGTCCGGAAGCCTGAATTAGATTCTCCCCTTCCTTTTATGCACTCTTTCGGATTGCCGGGCTTGGAGGTAGTATACGCTCTTATCCCGGGCTCCATTCTGTTTTCTTCTAGTGCTGTACCCGACCCGGCTGCCGGCCTATGAGGCCGGCAGCCAGGCAGTCGAAGTCCTCTTGTTCTTTTGCTGCTGGCCGGCTATTGTCAGCCCTTGTCTGCCGGTCGCTATGAACAGTGGCCGGCAGCCGGGTGCTACCTTGGGTAGTTGCCGGCCGACATTGGCTGTTGCCGGCCGGCACATGCATTTGAACCAGCGTTCTGCCGCCTTATAGCTGTTAAGTAGTATACTTTAAAGCTAGTTATGGTGTGTGCCGGCCGGCGCATTACCTTCTATACTGTACCAGTATTCTTCAGTATAGCATATACTGTAGGGAGAAAACTATAGTATGGTATTGGTACAACACTGTGTGTTCTAACACTTTTGTGTTGTCTTGCACAGCCCTTCGGTGTTGCCTTACAGATAAGAAAGTGAGTTCTTTCTTGTCTATTATCCGGTATTTTAAAATCATAACTTAGGTGTGAGCTCCACCTGTTTCCTCTGGAAGTTTGTCATTGGTTACTCTAGGACAGATTAACCATACGATTTTATTATCTGGAAGGCTGCAACATTTGGTTGTGCGGGAAACACAAGTGTGTGTCTTTCCTTTCTGATTTGTTATGCTAACTGTGCATATCCAGTGATACGTAGTTCACTTGATACTCATGGAAATTTCTTCTCTTTACAGGAGGAACGTCCGAAGTTCGGAAGTGCTTTCTGCAACGTCCGCAGTAAGAACTTCTGCGGACATGAGTTATGTAGGAGACACGCAGCATGCGCTGTCTCCAAGGGTGATCTCCGGTATTGGGACCCCCAGGTATGTACCGTGTGCTCTAACCTGATTACTGAGGCTTTTGATTCCCCTAGGACAGCGGAATCAAGGGATATAGCAAGGGAGAAGCTTCGTACCTGGGTAAGGGGCTTCCAGAAGAACACCTCTGGACCTTATCTTCCAAGTGAGAAGATGAGGGCTTACCTTTTCCTTAGGGCATCAGCTGATGCAGTGATTCCCCAGCCTCAAGAGGAGATCCCCCTAGTTCAGATCCAGGTGGATGCTGAAGTCGCGGTCGCCATTGCAAGACATCCAGTGGGACGACAGGATGTCAGACGTGTCCGAGCGTCTGGAGGAAGACCTCCTGGCAGGAGGCCAGGATGAAGATCCAGCCCCAGACATTGTAGAGGAAGAGGCCGACGAGGTGTCGGCTGCTCTCGGTTCAGATCCCTGAACCTATTCCCTCAACATCGTCCGCTCTCCCAGTAGAGCTGGGACAGGCCCTCTCCTCCATTGTTGGAATGATCCAACAAAGGCAGAAGGAGAATATTGAGAAGGCGGCTGCAATGGAACTGCAGATGCAGAAGCTTGCGGTATCACGTGGGCCCCAGAAAAGGCTCAATGTGAAAGACCTTCCCTTGTGCTCAGATGCTAACCCGTGGAGATATGCTGAGCACATGCCGATGACGACTGGAAAGATCGTCATGTCGGATAAGTTGGGTTCAGTTCTCCTTGAGGAGGTGGAATTCTGGCCCAGCAAAGGGTCAAATCTGGACTGTTATGTCCGGTTGAGGAAGGAACCAGCTTCAAAGGAGGAGACAGAGCCGAAGGAGGTCATAGTGATGGACCATGCTAAGGCTCAAGCTTTGTTTTCATCTTCGATGAAAGAGAGGGGCTTCACGAACAACTCAAAGATAGCTGCATTGAGTAAGAAGCTCCCTTCCTTTGTGTCCCTCTCCTGCTAGAGCCTTCCCCTTTTTGCAGAAAGGGTTTGCGGCTAAAAGCAGTTGGCAAGCCTTGCCCCTCCCTGGAGGAGTGTAAACCCTTGTCGCTGGCCCTACCTATGGACCACAAGGACTGGAAGGACGTCCATCTTACCTTCTCAGTCGGGAAGTTGAAGGCTGATATTGCCGGACGTCAGTTCGGTGAGAACCTCCCTAAGCTGTCTGACTTTCTTTTGCGGAGAGAGCTCGAGACAAAAGTGGCCAAGTGGTTTAGTCACTGTCTATACAAGCTTGCCGACCAGGGTTCGATTCCCGGCCGGACACAAGCTCTTGTCTTTGTGTGATTTCGCCTGGGGCTCTGACCCCGAGGTCGTTAAGAGAATCCAGACATTAATGTATCAAAAATATATATGGCTTAATTGAATATGAAAAACACGTCTAAATGTGCAAAAATTTATCCTGTATATATATATATATATATATATATATATTCATATAATATACAGTATATATATATATATATATATACATATATTCATATAATATACGGTATATATATATATATATATATATAAATATATATATATATATATATATATGTATATATATATAGAGAGAGAGAGAGAGAGAGAGAGAGAGAGAGAGCATAAACTGCAAGTCATATGTTTCAAAAAACAAAAATAATAGATATAATTTTCGAGGTAAATCTGATTAAAAAAGAATTAACAGATACACTCATTATAAAGCTTCGATAGATCTCCTCTACCTCTGTCACTTGAAGCGTATTTCCATATCTTTAATTACAATGCATGACTTCCCATCCAGCCCTGGGGGATCCAAATTTATTATTTATTCGCCTATAAGGGATCGCCCCCCCTCCCCCCCCAAAAAATGATCTTCGTGAGTTGTATATTCTTGGAATATCAACTTTATTATTACCTGTTCTGCAAATATTAATTTCAATAGTTCAGATTTTACTAACACATATGTTTTATGTGTGTATGTATGTATGTATGTATGTATGTATGTATGTATGTATGTATGTATGTGTATGCAGGATGCTACAAAGCCTTAGTGCTCCAACATGGGAATCATCACAGTCCAGAAAGAAAATATAGAAGAAAGGAGTAAACTGTATATGAAAAGTAATAAGAAATTAAACGCTTTAAAATCTGTAACAACGTAGAAAAGCCGAGAAATTTATATATGAAAAGTAATGAAGAATATAACATTAAAAAATCAGTAACAACGCTAAAGTACGTCAGTCATATATGAACTATGAAACAAGTATTATGACAGCCTCTTCATCCGATAAACATTTGCAACACGTTTGAACTTCTGAAATTTCACCAATTCAATCACCAGATCATAAAATTCATTTCGCAATCTGGTCATAGTTGGTTAAAATTTCTAGAATATTGTGTTGTCTTAACCCTTATGATGGAGAAGGCATGGCTATTAGAATTAACTGCACACTTAAGACTACTTACGGAATGGTACAGTCTGGAAAGATCTGAATGCGACGAATAGTTATAATTAGAAAAAAAAATCTTTTGCAATATGCATGAAGAACTAATTGAATGAAAATGGCAGAGAATAATACTTAAATCAGGAATAAGGAATTAGATAGACCAGAGTTTTTGTCAAACAAATTAAGATGAAAATCGGTAGCTAAAGACAGGATAGGAGAACAATACTCGAAACAAAACCAGAATAGATTGATAACAGAAAATAAGAAAAATAAAAAAATAAAAAAAAATAAAACTTTTACAATAGGCAATTTTTTTGTGTAATTGGATAAGAACCGGGACCAATGTGCTCTCCAAAAGAGAATTTCAGTCAAGAATCATATATGGAATTCTAAATGAGTTTTGTATGAATGAAGAGCCATTTTCAATGCAAAGATATCGATGCTGTGAAGCCACTTTGCTTGCACTAATACAATTTTAGTGTGAGTTTTTGTTCGAGTTCAACTTCATACCCCCATAATCTATTCCATGAGCTAATTTTAGTTGGATCTCTATTAAAGCTTTCAACAATTCCAGACCTATTTTTAAGAGATGGAAACGAGGCAAAGAAAGTAGCATCATCTGCACATGCAATGATCTTGCTTTTTAGGTCAAACAACATATTGTACGTAATTCACTATAAATAGTATATTTATTTCCTTACTTCATTGGGTTTATAGCATCTTCTTTTTCACTACTACTACTACTACTACTACTACTTCTAATAATAATAATAATAATAATAATAATAATAATAATAATAATCTATCACTAAAAGTTTTGAAACAATCCATTATTGACATCTGCTTAAGTTTGAAAAAAAGTTCATGACCAAAACAGTCGAAGGCCGCACTACCATCATGCCCAATCACACGAACTTTCTGAGCAGAATCGAGGAATATCGGTACCATACATAACTGGATATCGTAAGAGGGACATCACATAATCCAAGTCCTTGTGCGATAGCCAGACTTCAAAATATAGAACAGGTGATTATACATTTGGTGAATAATGTGTGTGTAATTTCATGCGCTCATACCACCTCTTTAGAAGCCACACCAGACGATATACCATCATCAGAGTTATTACGCAATCAGAGATCAGCGAAGCATTAAACGGGGTGAAGGAAAACCTCTCTTTTGCCAGGACAACATAAAACCCACTTTTAACCACCTGCAGTCACTGGATCTCAAGTCGCTCAGTTCGAACAGCCAATTGCTCAGACAGAAAAATCTCTTTATTAGGTAATTAAGAAGATGGAAAACAGAGGTGGTGGGAGACAAGGAAACTTAATGGCGTAGTTTGGGTGCTAAAAGCGAGAGGGATTAACTGAGAAAAAGAGGTACGAAGTGGATTCAAAATGGTGTGATCGTCTTGCTAATTGGTCCTTGAAATTCTTTGCTATTTAATCTCTCTCTCTCTCTCTCTCCTCTCTCTCTCTCTCTCTCTCTCTCTCTCTCTCTACATTTATAAAATGGATGGTAATCTGTATCTTTTGCTATAGAATAAAACAAGAACAATATTTTATTTTATTTTCCTCACTACGGATTCTCGTAATAAAAGAAACCAACATATAAATGAAGCTTGCTTCTCTTCATTCGTTAGAACCACATTCATAAAGAGAGAGAGAGAGAGAGAGAGAGAGAGAGAGAGAGTGTGTTTGATCTTATTTTAATGCCTCTATAGGGAAATGGACTTACTGACATAATACCACTGCTCACGTTGAACTGGGTGTATATTAGATTATTATTATTATTATTATTATTATTATTATTATTATTATTATTATTATTATTATTATTAACAAATTAATTACGGCAATAATTGATTTGTTAATTATAATCAACAAACAACGTCCGATTTGACTATTGCTACTACCTGTATATATGGAGCCGGCATCCCCACTTACATCATTCCACTTCCAGCCTGACGAAGAGAGGAATCACCTGGCACCTTTTCGAAACGCGTTGCAGCCGACTCTTTTGTAGACTTCACTTTTAGTAGATTTAAAGCAAATTTCCATATGGAAACAATAGCATAACCCCTGACCGCGCGCAACAGAGCAAGCAGAAATCCCTGACCTTATTTTCAAGCAATTTCTCTCCCATCTGCCTCATGGTTCTTCCGTCTCGCCAGCTGTAGGGCCAATGCGTTCTCGCTAATCCAGATTGATGAAACATCTCAAGAGGTTGGCTGTATCTTGAAGAGAAATTTCATCTCTCTCTCTCTCTCTCTCTCTCTCTCCTCTCTCTCTCCTCTCTCTCTCTCTCAATCCTTGAACCAAATGCTACCCCATATGAACATAGTATCTTCCAATCCAGGAAAAATATTTCTTGATATACATAGAAATGAGATGTTTCCCAACAGATATGCATTATAAAAGTCTTCTATAATTACACACAAAGACTCCCATTAACCTAATTTGCCAATACAAAATGTGGAGGATCATGACGCAGAGATGTAAGTAACTGATTTTGGTGAATAATATTCATTAGCAATTTCTACGTAAATCACATAGTATACGACATTTCTTAAAAAATTGTCTCAACTATATTAAATGAAATCATCAATTATTTACCTATTCTAATTATAAACATTTTCTAAACTTATTCATAATGAATTTCTAAGTGGGTCATATTGTATACAACTTTTATTTCAAAATTATCTATTCAATGAAATCATCTCTTATTTATCTATTCTAATTGGAAAAAAATCCTAATACACACACACACACACACACACATATATATATATATATATATACCCTGTATATATATATATATATATATATACAGGGTATATATATATATATATATACCCTGTATATATATACATATATATATATATATATATAAATATATATATATACACATATACATATATATATATATATATATATATGTATATATATAGAATATATATATATATATATATTTATATATATAATATATATAAGTATACTGTATATATATGCCCATATATATATATATATATATATTATATATATATATATATATACATATATATATATATATATATATATGTGTGTATATATATATATATATGTATATATATATATATATATATCCATATGTATATATATATATATATATACATATATATATATATAGAGAGAGAGAGAGAGAGGAGAGAGAGAGAGAGAGAGAGAGAGTTCTTTTTTAATGAGATCTTATCCTCGCAATTAGAATAATTTATTCAGTCCCAAATCTGAAGGAGATTTTTTTTCTATCTGATTAGGGATTAAAATCCGAATCCCTGATTTAGGTCATTCCAATCAAGGGGATTAGTTTGGTCTTTCTAAATGAGGTTAGATTTGTCCTCAATGAAATGGAAACGTCTTTTGATGAGAGGATGCTGAAAGTGATAAATTATCGAGTTTTATGCTGGATTTTCTATATAGAATGGATACAGATTTCATAGATGAGGAGAGAGAGAGAGAGAGAGAGAGAGAGAGAGAGAGGAGAGAGAGAGTAGCGTCTCTCTATGGGAACTTACTTGTTTCCTTCAAGGCCAGATATGTAGTAAGTATGTTATAGTGGGAGCATTTCCTTCTCTATTCCCTTTTTTTTGGGGTCGATAATTCATGAGTAGCTTCGATTTACTGCATATCGGAAGGTTTCTTATTTATTCAGGAATTTATTTGAAACTATCATTTTGTTTAGAGGAAAATATTGTCTGTGATGATACTGAAACAAAATACATTCTGAAAAAAAAAAATAAATCAAATTTGATGTTTCAAGTATCGGATAATTGATAGCTTTTCAGTTGGATTTGCCCCTAATGGGGCAATATTGATGAAAACCAACATGATATCGTGATCAAATAGAAATAAAGTTTTACCTCATATTAGGATCGAACTCTAGCCCCATTGTATCAACTAGTGGGCCAGGAAGTCGGGGAAAACTCGCTGGTAAGAGGCTGATGTTTCGCCAGGTAAATCCTGAAGTGCAGATAGCAGTTAGGTTCCGACTTCTTTTGAGCCTCTGTTGGCATGGTTATACGTGACTTAGCCTTTCATTTGAAAATGCTAGGTTTTGATCCAAAGTATGATATACAAACACACACACACACACACACACACATATATATATATATATATATATATATTATTACTAGCCAAGCTACAACCCTAGCTGGAAAAGCAAGATACTATAAGCCCAAAGGCTCCAACAGCGAAAAATAGCCCTCTGAGGAAAGGAAACAAGAAATAAATAAACAATATAAGAAGTAATAAAAAATTAGAATACGATATTTCAAAAAACATTAACAATATTAAAACAGATCATTCATATATAATATAAAAAAAAGACTTAAGTCAGCCTGTGCAACATCAAATTTCTTTGCTGTAACTTTGAACTTTTGAAGTTTTACTCATTCAACTACCCGATTAGGAAGATCCTTCATAACTTGGTCACAGCTGGAATAAAAATCCTAGAATACTGTGTAGTGTTGACCCTCATGAGAGAGAAGGCCTGACTCTTAAGCGGGGTTTACACGGGTTAGAATTGATGTTCGAGCGTGTAAACGGGCTATTAGGATGTCGAGCGCGTTCATCGAACGGCTCGATGAAAGTCAGGCTCATCTTGACTTTTGTGGGTGGAGCTACATTGTTTGACAAACTGTGTGAACGTGTGAACCGGTGTCGAGCATCGAACCTCAGTTGTTATTCAAACCTGCTAGATGAAACATCATCAAAGAAATGAATAATGGCTGCCGTTAATGAAAGCAAGAATGAGAAGGAAGTCATACTTGATTTCATACATGCGTATCGGCGTCATCCAGCTTTATGGAAAATTAAATCAAAAGACTACTCCAATAAAGTAGCCAGAAACAAAGGAATAGCGGCTCTGCATGAAATATTGGAAGAACTAATTTAAAGATCTAATTTTAAAGCAACAAGCATGTAGGTGTGTGAGAATTTCTCTCTTTAGTAGCCAATCCTTCGTCTACTTTGATCTTTTTTTTCTTTCTTAGTGCCACTGCTAAAAAAAATGGCTATCAAATCGTCCTGGTCGAGAGACATGTTGACATTGTTTTAGCACGAGGCACACTGAGGTTCGATATACTGTCTGAAAGCTCTTCGAGCCGTTCTACATGTAGGTTCGACAACCGGGCTCGGCGAGCTGTTCGGTCGTGTAAACCCGCCTTAAAGACTTAACTGTAATGCCTAGTATTACGAACAGGATCAAACTGTCCAGGAAGATCTGAATGTAAAGGATGGTCAGAATTATGAAAAAACATATGCAACATGCATAATGAACTAATTGAACGACGGTGCCAAAGATTAATATGTAGATCAGGGATAAGAAATTTAATAGACAGTAAGTTTATGTCCAACAAATTAAGATGAGAATCATCAGCTGAAGGCCAGAGAGGAGTACAATACTCGAAACAAGGTAGAATGAAGAATTAAAACACTTTTGACTAGATTGATTACCAAAAATCTTGAAAGACCCGCTAAAATAACCAAATTTTTTGTGCAATTGAAGAAGAAAGACCTAAAGTGTTTTTCAAAAGTAAATTTGCTGTCGAGAATCACACCTCAAATTTTAAGTGTCACAAAGTAAAGAAACAATATCAATGCAGAGTTCCGGATGTTGAGGAGCCATGGTCCTAGACCTTCTTACAAGCATACTTTGAGTTTTGTTAGGATTCAACTTCATACTCCATAAATTGCACCATGCACTAATTTTCATAGATCTCTATTAAGGGATTCAGCAACCAAAGATCAACATTCAGGAGATAGAATTGATGCAAAGACAGTAGCATCATCTGCATATGCAACAAGCTTGTTTTCTAGGCCAAATCACATGTCATGTGTATATAGTATGAAAAGTAATGGGCCAAGAACACTACCTTAAGGAACACCTGATTTCACATTCCTATACTCGCAATGGTGCCCATCAACAACAACTTTTTGTGATCTATTTCTTAAAAATGCAATAAAAAGGCTAAGAAATGACCCACCCAATCCCAACTGTTTGATTTTGAAAACAAGAGCCTCATGATTAACACAGTGAAAGTCAGCACTAAAATCAAGGTCATTCATACAAACCTCCTGACGACAATCAAGGGATTTCTGTACAGCATTGGAGATTGTAAGAAGGGCAGCACATGCTCCCAGGCCTTTACCAAAACCAAATTCCAAACTATGGAACAGATGATTACCTTCAGCAAACCTATTAAGACGTTTTGCCAAAAGACGTTCAAAAATTTTATGTAATATGGGGGTTATGGAAATTTGGCGGTAATTAGTTGGACCTCAGCTACCACAAACACACTTACATTGTGGAGTAACAATACCAATTCTCCAACAAGTGCTACAAGCTCCTCTTCTTGCTAACTTGCGGAAAATAACAGATAACTTTGGAGCTAAGAAATCTGCTGTCTTTATAAAAAAACAAAGGAAAAATACCATTTGGGTCTTCACCTCCATAAGCATCAAGGTTCATCAAGAGAGCTTTAATTTCACGAGATCGGAAATCTAAACGAGTTAGTTTAACCCCAGCAAAACAGGAATGGGGAATTTCCAGTTTTTCATTACTCTGCTTGCTATCAAACACATTTGACAAAAGGGTTGTCTTTTTCTTTGGACAGTGAGTGAAAGAGCCATCTGGTTAAAGTAATGGGGGAACTATTGATAAAGCCTTTTGATAAAGATACAGTAGCCTTTCAAAATAGATATTTTTATCGGAACCTTGTTCGTTACTTGCAAGGGGATTTGTTTCTTTCTTGGGAAATTTGTTAGTTACTTTAATGGGGGAATTAATTTGTTACTTTCGTGGAGCTGCGTTTGCTACTTACATGAGGAATATGTTTGGTACTTTAATGTGGGAATTAACTTGCTACTTTAATGGATTTTTTTTTCATGAGGAATGAGCTTTCTTACTTTCATGGGGGAATAAATTTGTTACTTTCATGGGGATGTGCTTGTTACTTTCTTGAGAATTTGTTTGTTACTTTTATGGGGACTTTGTTTGCTACTTCCATGTGGATTTGTTTGTTGCTTTCGTGGGGACTTTGTTATTTTCATAGAATATTGTTTGTTACTCTCATTGGGAATTTGTTTTTTATTTTTATGGGATATTGTTTGTTACTTCCATGGAGTCTTTGTTATATTCATGAGAAAGTTTTTGCTA
>NC_090753.1:32590174-32598621 GCF_036898095.1 Palaemon carinicauda | reverse complement strand
TGATCTCTCTCTCTCTCTCTCTCTCTCTCTCTCTCTCTCTCTCTCTCTCTCTCTCTCTCTCTCTCTCTCTCTCTCTCTCTTCCGAAGTCAATTATATTCTGTCAGTTTTTGATGCGTTGAAAATATCTTTTCATCCCATCAACATGGTAAAAAGATAAAAGCGAATATCTCTCTCTCTCTCTCTCTCTCTCTCTCTCTCTCTCTCTCTCTCTCTCTTCCGAAGTCAATTATATTCTGTCAGTTTTTGATGCGTTGAAAATATCTTTTCATCCCATCAACATGGTAAAAAGATAAAAGCGAATCTCTCTCTCTCTCTCTCTCTCTCTCTCTCTCTCTCTCTCTCTCTCTCTCTCTCTCTCTCTCTCTCTCTCAAAAGTTGATAATTCTTCGTTGTTCTCTGAGGAAGGCTAAGATTCCCACTTCACTTTTGCAGTGACTACTACTCTTATAACAGTTGGCGTAACTGCAGCAGACCTACACCAAAATAACATTAAAACCACAATGATAATATCTACAATTACATCCTTTTTTTTTTTCCACCGAATCAAAACAGTGAGGGGAATTTTTTTTTTTTTTTTTTTTTTTAGGTCTTCAGTACAGACTGTGTGTAAAATCTTAAGAAAAATATGTCTGAAAAACCATATTCTAAAAGGGAAACATATACAATAACACCAGGTAACCTTACCTAGGAGCCGTATCCTTACCTACTTCCCTACTGGGGGCAACGCCAACCTACCGCTGCAATAAAAGTCCCGTATCCTTATCTTCACCTAAGACCAACTCTTTGCCAGGTAGCTGTAAATCATAATATTTCTGTAAATCCTATTTCAGACCAAGATACACAACATTTTCCCGATGAAGGAAATTTATTTTACAAGTCCGACTATGAGAATGGTAATTTTAGAAGTGTGGCCTTGATAATAGAGTAAGTGTGAGAAGGTTGCATCATCAAACAGTAAGAGACAACAGTGAAGGGAAATATAGGATGGAGCTTGACACTCTTATGGTCAGTAATGTGAGACCCACCAGTTAGGTGATACTTGAGAGGAGAGGTGAATGCAACTAAGCTTTATTCATCGGATATCAAGGTTAAATACTACGACTCCCGAGCAAAAACGTTATAAATAATAAAAAAGAATATCAAGCCTGAACTATCAATTTTATACAGGCTGGTTTAATAACAGTGCAGGGAGGAGTAAGTGATAATATTACAATCGAAACCGTTATAGTGTATGGTCGTGTATGAAACGCATGAGGTAAAGAATATGAAGCAAATACCCATAAAAAAGACGGATGGATCTGTTATAAGAACAGAAGATGAAAAAAACTTAATGTTGGATTGGATACTTTAGTAAGATCATGAATAGGAGATATCAAAATAACAATCTGTTGCATAAGATTTTTCATAACTCTGACCATCCTTTACATTCAGATCTCCCTGGACAATACTATCCTGTTAGTAATACTAGGCAGGCAGTTAATTCTAATAGCCAGGCCTTCTCCATCATGAGGCTCAATACTACACAGTATTCTTGAAGTTTTATGCCATCTGTGACCATGTTGGGGAACTTCAAAAGTTCAAAGTTGGAGCAAATGTTTTTATGTTGACCAGGCTGACAGGAGTCTTTTTATAGTTTATATATGACATATCTGTTTTTGACGTTAGTAATAGTTTATATATGACATATCTATTTTGACGTTGTTACTGTTTTTAGAATAATTTATTGTTAGTTTGTTCCCATCATTTATTTACTTCCTTATTTCCTTTCCTCACTGGGCTTTTTTTCCCTATTGAAGCCCTTTGACTTATTATGGCATCTTGCTTTTCCAACTAGGGTTGTAGCTTGGCTAGTAATAATAATAATAATAATAATAATAATAATAATAATAATAATAATAATAATAATAATAATAATAATAATATTCCTGAATCTGTCGAAGACCTTGATGTATGTATGAATGAATTTAATGTGTTTCAAGTCAAAGCTATCATTGTAAAACTCAGGAGATGGAAAGCCCCTGGCTACAATCAAATAACTGCTGAGATAACACTGGCTTGAAATTGAGTGACCTCCAGAATACTTAAGAGATTATTTTTTAGAATTTGGCAAAACCTGATAAATGGGAATTAGGAATGTTAGTGAAAATTGCTAAAACGAGAGACCTGACTGATTGCAATAATTACACAGGCATCATACTTACGCCAGTTGTCATTAAAATGTATGGTATGTTTATTAAAATAAAAGATGAGAGAGAAATACTGATGAAAAGCTGAGAGATGAACAAGCAGGATCTCGAAAAGGTACTTGTGTTGACCAAGTTTTCATTTTGAGACACATACAACAATGCGTCTAATATAGTAATCAAATTTTGATGGCATTTGTTGACTATGAAAACGCTTTTGATATTGTGCACTGGCTAATTATATGGTGAGTTTTGCGTTGTTTTGTAATTCCTCTTGAATATGTGAATATTGATAAATCTGTTCATGACCATATATTTATTAATGGTCATTCCCCTAATTTGTCCTGCCTATGTCCATTACTTTTTCTTACAAAACATTAGAACATTATCCACTTTAGTTTGCTCGCGTTTGCATGTTGCTCTTTATCTGTGCCTTAGTGTCTGCTTATATTGGCATGAATACGAATATTTGAAGAATATTCTGCAACCTGTTTGAAAGTTAACTTGTGTATTGGAATCAATTCTGACCTTTATCAACTTCTCGGTAGATCCTACAAATCCAAACACAATATTGACAACAAAGATTTTACCATCACTGGTCAAGTGTCAAATAGCCATAACTAACCTCTTCTTGAGATAATATTGACCAAACGAGTAGTTCCGTCGTTAAATACCCAGTCTTCTTCTAATCAATTATATTTATCATTGCCTACGTTGGTTTTTTTTTCTGTTGTCACTCATTTCAGTTCTGTGATTTAGATTCCACTCATCTGGCTAATGTATATGTGGTGAGTTGAACGAGCGGTTTGGGAGTACTATGGGTGTTGTGGAATAGAGGGTGTGATCACTGAACTGTGATATAAGTGACGTGTCTCTAGAATCATCACAGTGGAGAATTCCACAAAACCTAACACTTCAACATGTTGAGAGAGCAAGATTGCATCCTGCTTGTGAGACTTAGTCACTACCAATTGAGTGGTCAGTAGACAAGGTACTCACCTGAGAGTATCAGCTGTACACAATGTATCCACAAACTTTTTTTTATCAAAGTAAAAAACCCATGTTTCAATATCTCATTATCCATTGACATGGAACATATTAGTGTCAGGTGTAAAAATATGTCTGCTTGTGTATGCTGTGAGCGAAGTTGTTCTTAGAGCCAGTCAAATAAAAGTTCAAGATGCCTAGATAGACAAGGACTAAGAAAGCAGACACTGCTGCTCTGGGAGACGAAAATAAGGGAGCAGTTGGCTATAGTTAGGCCGATGTAGAATATAGATAGGAGCTACGAACATAGAAATTGGAAAATAAGATAAATAATCTAACGGAGTACATGAACGTAGTCCAAACGCACACAAGTTAAAGTACACATGCACAGCTGAGGGAAGATACGCAAAGAGTAGATTGAAAGTTGCCAGAACTCCAGGCAAGTGTTAGGCCTTTCGATGATCAACGGCCTAATGAAGGGTTTCAATCGATCGAAGTGTTTTTGAGAGACTTTGAAGTAGCCACATATGGGTGGTATGAAAGAGAAAAGGCTATTCAAGTATTTAGATTTCTGAAAGATGCTCCGGCAATGGAAGTTATATGTTGGTCACAAGATAGTTTAAGAAGTTTTACTGAAATAGAATTACGTTTAATTGAGAAATACACCTTACCAGATGCGAGAAAGGGGGACCTAAAGGAAAATTACAAACCCAAAATCCGGAAAGGTGAATCCGTTCTTAGTTTTGCAACTTTCATTTTTCGAGACTGTGATTCGTTTGCTACACTGAGTGGCACTCTCCAAGCAGGTGATAAGAAAGCCATTGCCCATAAACATATCCGCAGGTTAGTAAACCATATTTATGTGGTTATTTGTTTGATGACAATCGCTCATTAGCAGACGTAGTGATAAGGATACTTAACATTCTAGACAGTTTATCAGAAGAAAGAATGACTAAGACTAACTGCCTCGGTTCCGAGAAGGTGGCAGCCATGAGAGGCACTCAAAAACCCCCAAAGCGGGAGAGGGGAGAGTGCAGTCAGGAGGTGAGAAGTGTCTTCAGATATTGGCAGTGTGGGGGAGAGGGGCACTGACAAGGGGAGTGCCCCCCCCACCCCCCAAAAGTTCCCCCTACTGTTACACTTGTAAGGCCTACGGTCATCTATCTCGAGAGTGCCCAACAAAAAACGAGGACAGGTGGGCTGTGGTACACGTACACCACACCCCGCCCAACTTCAGAGGAAAAGGAAACAAAGGAATGGGGAGACGAGGGAGATCAATGTCCACCCCCCACCCCTTGGCATGACATCAGAAACAGCATCCGAAAAAGCGGTGAGAGTGACGACGGTGGACGTGGTAGAGGAGGCCCTGGGACCTCCATCGGTACCCGCGACCTCACCCCCGCAGCACTAGGGAGCAGCGGCATAGCAAGCGAGGTCGTTGGCCCGTCCCCTATATATCATAATGGGCGGTTAGGAATGTTAGCTATTAGATTGACCTACCAGATAAATCCATTCAAGCACTGATTGACACAGGAGCCAGCGTTTCACTGATTGAAAAAAGATTCTCCTCAAACCCACTACAGTCAGCGTCATCCATTTTCCTCACCATGGCAGGAGGAAATAACTGTGTAAGCCATACAACGATCGTCAACTTTAAGGTGGGATCTGTGAAGTTTACACATTATTTTTTTCTCTTGCCCACAATGGGAATCCCAGGAATGGAGGTTATATTAGGAATTGATTTCATCAGTAGTAAGCGAATTTGCATTTTTGGAGAAAAAGATACAATAACAGTAAAAGTAGAAGGGTTGCATTTTGCCGATAGAAAGCCATGAGAGATTAAGCGCATGTGCAGGCACAGAGAGATGATTAAGTAAGTTAATAGCTGTACCTGGAAGAGAAGTGTTGTCTCCCAAGACAATTACAATAATATCATTGATCAGTGTTAGAGGGCTTATCAGAAATAAAAGAGAACAGAGCTGATATAACGATAGTTAATTTGTCAAATAAAAGAGTTATGTTACGAAGTGATTCTATGTGTGAATTACAGTTGTGCGAAACTGGTAATAATGGGGTCTTGGGAGCCATAACTCCAGCCCACACAGACAAACGCAATCAAAACTTGATTGTGCAAGCGCAAAATTTATGTTCGTCAGAATATCAACCAGTAGTTAGTGACATTTTTAATAATTATTCCAATGTAATTGCAATTGGAGATGAGACACACGACAGCATTGATCGATTTCCCTTTAGCAATGAAACTGGGCAAGTGGATCCGATCAGGTCAAGGCCTTATAAGGTACCCATTCATTTCCACGCAGAGATAGAAAGGGAAATTAGTAAATTAAAGGAACAACGGATTATCGAGGAGATCTAATCACCCTGGGCTTCTCCAATTGTAGCTGTTAGGAAAAAGGATGACTCGGGAAGATTGTTTGTTGATTATCGGAAGATGAATGCAGTCACTAAGGATAATGCATTTCTATTGCCTTCGATCAAGGAATCACTTGTGAATGTACGGGATAGTAAATAGTTTACAACTATTGATTTATTTTCCGGATAATATCAAATACCCATTCAGGAAGACAGTAAATGTAAAACGGCACTGATAGCTAATGATCATCTATTTCAGTTTAATTTTCTTCCTTTCAGTGTTAAAAATGCTCCAAGTCAGTTCTCTAGAGTAATGATGGCAGTTTTGTCTCCCTTAATGTGCCATAATGTTCTTGTTTATTTATACGATATAATTATAGGGAAAAGGCCAAGGAACATAATAATAATATTCATAAAGTTTTAGAAGTATTGCGATGTAATGGTAAGAAAATAAATTTGTCGTAGTGCAAATCTTTCTGTGAACAGGTCAAATTTTTAGGTCACATAACAACCCCAGATGTATCCAACCCAGCCCCAATAAAGTAGAAGCTGGGTTCCTTGGTCTCACTGGGTATTACAGTAAATTCACAACAGGTTTTTGGAGAGATAGGAAGACCCATAGATGCTTTGATGAAACAAAAAGTAATACATTGGGGAGCAGAAAAAGAAAAGGCCTTTAACCATTTGAAAGCTGCCTTAACTAACAATGACTTACTCGCGTATCCTGTAACAAAATGACAAAAATAGAGAGCGACCCATTTGTTTTGCTTCCTGGGGATTAAAAGGGGCAAAAAAGAATTATAGTTCATTCGATCGAGAGGCTTTGGCTATTTTTAGGGTTCTAGAGAGGCATTGGTTCTTTTTATTAGGTCAGTCGATTGAGTTGCAAAGTGATCATCCCCCCTTACGTGACTTATTTTATAAAAAATATTTGTAATTTAGACAAGTGAGAAGGATTGAGAGATTGTTAGAGTTTAATACAAAGGGTTTTCACCACATAGAAGGTAAAGCTAACAAGTTTGCTGGTGTCCTCTCTAGAGGTGCAGTAATAGGATTGACAACTAGGGCACAACAGAACGAAGAACGAAACCAAAATATTGAGGACCTAAATCAAAATATAGAGAACGGGATGGAATTCAAGCGAGGAGCAATCAGAAAAGGAGATGAGAGAGAGAGAGAGAGAGAGAGAGAGAGAGAGAGAGAGAGAGATGGGAGAGGTGAAGGTGAATATATGTGGGTGGCCCTGGGCATGGCTAGGGGTTTCCAGAATGAATGCCCCGATGACATAAAAGAAGTCCAAGAGGGACAGAAAAAAGAGGAATGGATGAAAAGAGTGCATGAGCCATGATTAAAGGGGAATCAGAGTTATCCATCCTTTCTGGATGTGCCTCGTGAGAATTCTTTTTATATAGAATGATATCTTATATTGTGCTTGCGAGAAGAGGGGAGTAGAATTTTGTACAGGGGTAGTTCTTACTACCTCTTTAATTAATCGGGCCATCCACATCGTACATGCAAGTCCGTATGCAGAGCATTTAGGGATTGATAGAACATTAAGGAGAACACGTTAATCCTACATTTGGTTAGGAATGAAAAAAAAATATATAGAAATTTATATAAAATGTTTTAATTCTGGTAACTGTTTCTAAGAACATAAAAACACTGTGGCCTGTGATTCCTATTAAATTTTATAGGGTGCATAAGATGTGGTAGGACCATTTCCTACTGGCTTAACACAACATAACTATATATGTGTATTTGTGGATGCATTTACTCTGTACACTCATACTTACGCAATGTTGGATAAATCGGAAAATTCATTACCCAGGCGCTGTGCTCTTTCATTTCTAGGTTTGGTTACCCGAAAATTTTGATAAGTGATAATGGTCTCGAGTTTATAAATAAGGTAGTGATATCGGTCACCGTCTTGATGAAAATTTAACACTTTTCAGTGACAGCATATAGGCCTTCAGCTAATGGCTTAGTGGAATTGTATAATAGGGAAGTAGTGCGAATTTTTCGTTACTTAGTGGCTGATGACCTCCTTCATTGACACGCTAGCTTCCTACATCTGAATTAGCTTTAAACATTACACTGATGCTTCGCTCAGGGACACACCTTTCTTTTTGGTTTATGGACAAGATCCTGTGTTACCATATACAATCCTGATTCATTTGCAACAGTTGCTAAATTATTCAACTGAGCAATACCGTGTCTACTTAATAAATCTCTTAAGGACAGTAATGAACAATACTGAAAGGTTTTTGAAACGAGCCAATGAAAAACACAACTCAAAGTATGATGGCTGGTTCAAAAACGCACCAGTAGAAGTATTTGTGGGCGATCGTGTGCATTTGAAACGATTACAACCAAGGAAACACAAACCAGAGGCAGCATATTTGGGTCCATACCGAGTAAATATGATTTAATCTAACACAGTAGTGATAGAATGCATTATTAATGGTGCAGTGTCTGAGAATCATCAGGCACAGATACATGTGGTGGGTGAAGAGGTAATTTTCTAAAGTGTCAGTAAAAATGTTGCTCCTTATCCCTGCATATATGACATTAGGCTACTCGAGTTGATGAGTAGAATTTTTTTTTCTTTGCTGTTATTGTTTGAACAGACATAATTTTTTTTTTTACTTGTTTTGAATAAACTTGATAATACCAATGTGTTCTTGTGTTGGTGCTTAATGTATACATAGGTCAGGTGAGATCCATCAGGTGGATGGTGTATTATTCATGTATTCATATGATTTCTGGTTGCTGGGGTCGGGGCAGTTCCCGAGAGTTAGTCAGTATTAATTGAGCGGTCAATAGGCAAGGTACACACCTGAGAGTATCGGCTGTTCACAGTGTATTCACGAACCTTTTTGTAATAAAGTGAAAAAATTCCATGT
>NC_090753.1:32577674-32585174 GCF_036898095.1 Palaemon carinicauda | reverse complement strand
AGAATTAAAATGCTCAATTATACCAATAAATTGACACAGGTGAAAGAGACGCAAGGTTCTCAAGAACAAGTTTATTGACAGATAATAAACAGACAGGTTAACAACAAATATATATATTTATATAAAAGAGGGTAACCCAAAACTTTAAGCATAAGTATGATAGTAAACAGAACTTGTTTATCTGAAAGAAAAACCATTAAACACCACTTTAATGAGATACCAAGGTATCAAGTCATAAAAAATCTGTATTACAAATCAATCACATTAGCGTTAGAAACGCTTGGCACACATGTCTGAACTTATGCAAGGTTCACCTTTGAAAGAAGGAACAGTCTATATGGGCACTTGGTGCCCTTATTTAGTTTGTAGTACAGTATGTACCTACACACTCACCCTGGACTTAATCGTCCCAATTAAGACCACTGTTCCTCGCAGAGTTAAACAGTAGGGTTAACTACACGACCCACTGCTACCACAGATCTCTTAAGTTCCTCTACTTGCTTCGCATAGTGGCGAAAGAACACCCTGGAAGACTTCCAGCCCGTGTATGAACGGAGATGTTCAAAATCCATACAATTAAAGAAATTTAGGGATGAGGCAACTTTCCTCGGATCGTGACCTGCGGGTGTACTGTCAGGATCCGCTCTGCGAATAAAATATGTCATTTTCGCTCTGAGTTGATTCAGAGATAAATTTGAGCCTGATGTTTCTCCCCTGAATAGTTGACTACCCTTGAAGTCTGAAGTTCTACGAAGATAGACCTTTAGGCATTCTACTGGACATAGAGATGCATCTTCTTTCAGAGGGCAGATTCTCCAGGGACCCCACCTGTTGGTGGGTAACTCATTCTTGGCGAGAAACGTAGGATCCGGAAACAGGTTCAGCTCCCCCCATCCAGGAACTGAACACGACCTGCCTCTCTCGAGAGGGCTACGATCTCACTAACCCTGGCCCCGGACGCGAGTGCAAATAGGAAAATAACTTTTTGCGTCAAATCCTTTAACGCACATTCTTCATTGCTCAACAAGGAGGCGAAATGAAGAACTTTGTCTAAAGACCATGAGATGGGCTTTGGAGGTGCTGAAGGTCTGAGCCTAGCGCAGGCTTTCGGAACTTTATTAAAGATCTCGTTACCTAGGTCGATCTGGAAGGCAAATAAAATGGGTCTCATCAAAGCCGATTTACACACTGAAATCGTGTTAGCTGCCAATCCTTGGCCATGGAGGTGGATGAAGAAAGATAAGCAGAAATCTGTTGAGATCTCCTGCGGATTCTTTGCCTTTACAAAGGCCACCCATTTTCTCCAAGATGACTCATATTGCCTTCTAGTCGATTTGCACTTGTATTCCTCTAGGAAGTCTATGCTGGCTTTCGAAATCCCGAAGCGCTTTCTCACCGCTAGGGCGAGAAAATCATGAGCTGCAGGGTCTGGGTTTTCTGTAATGAAGCGCAGACAGTCGACTTCTGGACTCGCTGGGTCAGAACTGGATGTGGTAGCGGCACGAACTTCATCTGTAGTTCCAACGCCAAGGGGAACCACATACTGTTCGCCCACTTGTGGGCCACTATTGCCGCTACCCCCTTGAAGGATCTCAGTTTGTTGAGGACCCTCAACAGAAGGTTGTGAGGAGGGAACAGATAAATCCTGGACCATCTGTTCCAGTCGAGGGACATTGCGTCCACTGCTTCCGCTAAGGGGTCCTCGTACGGGGACACGTACAGGGGCAACTTCTTGTTGTCTTTCGTCGCAAAGAGGTCTATTTGCAGTTCTGGGACTTGATTCAGAATGAAGGAAAATGATCCTGCGTCTAAGGACCATTCCGACTCTATCGGTGTGAACCTGGATAGAGCGTCCGCTGTCACATTGCGGACTCCTTGAAGGTGAACTGCCGACAGGTACCACTTCTTCTTTTCTGCCAATCGGAAAATGGCTAACATCACTTGGTTGAGAGGTGGTGACCTCGACCCTTGTCGATTTAAGCATCTCACAACCACCTCGCTGTCTGTCACCAATCTTATGTGGATCGAGTGACGCGGGGAGACTTTCTTTAAGGTAAGGAGCACTGCCATAGCTTCTAGAAAGTTTATATGAAAGGTCCTGAATAGCTTGGACCAAGTCCCCTGGACTTTTTTCCGATGAGAGTGACCTCCCCATCCCTCCTTTGAGGCGTCTGAGTGAATCGTCATCGACGGGGGAGCTGGCTGAAGAAGAACCGACTTCTTTAGATGTCTGGCTTGGGACCAAGGTCTGAGAAGAGTACGTAGCCGAGGCGGCACTGGTCTTCTCAGGTCTCTTCGCGCGTTTGATGCATACCTTCTCCAAACTCCGGTTGCATCCTTTAGCTGTGCTCTTAGCACTGGGTCTGTCACTGAAGCAAACTGGAGAGAGCCTAGTACCCTCTCCTGTTCGCGTCTTGATATCCTTTCGGAATCTAGAAGTCTCTTGACAGAGCCCGCTATCTCCTTCCTTTTCTTCATTGGGATGGAGAAACTGTGTGACAAAAGGTCCCAGTGGATTCCCAGCCACTGGAACTTTTGGGATGGAGAAAGTCGAGACTTTTTCTTGTTGATCTTGAAGCCTAGGTACTCTAGGAACTGGATCACCTGACTGGAAGCTTGCAAGCATTCGGTCTCGGATGCTGCCCACACCAGCCAGTCGTCCAGGTAGGCTACTACCTGAATTCCCTTTAGGCGTAATTGTTTGAGAGCTGCGCTCGCAAGCTTCGTGAAAATCCTTGGGGCTATGTTTAGCCCGAATGGCATGGCTCTGAAGGCGTACAGTTTCCGTTGTAGCCTGAACCCTAGGTAGGGGGAGAGTCGACGGCTGATTGGAATGTGCCAATAGGCGTCTGACAAGTCTATAGAGACTGAGTATGCCCTCTTGGGCAGTAAGGTCCTTATGTGTTGCAGTGTTAGCATCTTGAATTTGCAATTCACTATGAACTTGTTGAGTGGTGACAAGTCCAGAATGACTCTGAGCTTTTCCGAGTCTTTCTTGGGAACACAAAACAGCGTCCCTTGGAATTTGATGGACTTCACCTTTCGGATCACATTTTTCTCCAACAGTTCTTGAACGTACTCCTCCAAAATGGGGGTGGAGTGTTGGAAAAACCGAAGGCATGGGGGTGGAGTGCTGTACCAGCTCCAACCCAGTCCATTCTTGAGTAGGCTTTGGGCCCAGGGATCGAAGGTCCAGCGATCCCAAAATTTCATCAGTCTCCCTCCTACCGGTATCATTTCACTTGGACTGCCGTCCTGAGGTCTTGCCTCCCTGACCACGACCACCTCTGAATCCCCTTCCCCTTGAGGGGCGCCTAGACGAGCCTCTGGCTGCTCCTCTAGGTTTTGCACGAAAGGAAGAAGACTGTCCTTCGAACGTTGGGGCGAATGTGGTTGACTGACCTGGCACAGCCTGGGGTACCCACTGAAAGGCAGTCGGGGTTTGTGCCACCATCTGGGGCACTGGAGGCAAAGGCAATTGCAGTTGCTGTTGCTGTCTATAAGGCTTGGCTGGCCGAAATGGTAGCCTAGTCTTCATATTCTTCCTCTTTGGTTGAGGACCCTCATCCGGGGAAGATTTTCTTATGATAGCCAGGCCCCACTTCTGGAGAAGATTTCTATTCTCCACGGCGGCCTTATCAACAACCTCTTTGACCACATCGGTAGGGAAAAGGTCTTTTCCCCAAATGTTGGAGGAGATTAACTTCCTTGGCTCGTGTCTCACCGAAGCCCCGGTGAACACGAACTCCCTGCAAGCTCTCCTTGCCTTGACGAAGCTATAAAGGTCCTTCGTCACTGTGGCTAAGTGAGACTTAGCCACTACCATGAACATTTCATGGACCTTGGGGTCACTTGCCATCGTCTCGAGAGTAGTCTGATGAGACATTGAGGCAGCCAGTCTTTCTTTTGTCTCGAACTCTCTTCGTAAAAGAGATTCGGACAGCTTGGGGAGGTCCTCGCCGAATTGCCGTCCGGCAATATCAGCCTCCAACTTTCCCACTGAGAATGTCAGATGGACATCCTTCCAGTCTTTGTGGTCCATAGGTAGAGCCAGCGACAAGGGTTTACACTCCTCCAGGGAGGGGCAAGGCTTGCCGGCCTCGACTGCCTTTAGGACAGCCGCAAACCCTTTCTGTAAAAAGGGGAAGGCTCTATCAGGAGAGGACACAAACGAAGGGAGCTTCTTGCTCAATGCAGCTACCTTCGAATTCGAGAAGCCCCTCTCTTTCATCGAGGATGAAAGTAGGGCTTGAGCCTTAGCGTGGTCCATAACAATGACCTCCTTCGGCTCTGTCTCCTCCCTTGAAGCTGGTTCTTTTCTCAGCCGGACATAGCAGTCCGGATATGATGCCTTGCTGGGCCAGAATTCCACCTCCTCTAGGGGAACTGAACCCAGCTTATCCGAGATGACGATCTTTCCAGTCGTCATCGGCATGTGCTCAGCATACCTCCATGGGTTAGCATCTGAGCATATGGGAAGGTCTTTCACATTGAGCCTTTTCCGGGGCCCATGTGATTCTGCCAGGGACTGCATACGCAGTTCCATTGCAGCCGCCTTCTCCTGATTCTCCTTCTGCATTTGTTGGATCATTCCAACAATCGAAGAGAGGGCCTGTCCCAGTTCTACTGGGAGGCCAGCCGATGTTGAGGGGATAGGCTCCGGCATCTGAACCGGAGTAGCCGACACCTCGTCGACCTCATCCTCTACGACATCCGGGGTTTGAACTTGATCCTGACCTTCTGCCAGGAGGTCTTCTTCCAAACGTTCGTCCAGGTCAGACATCCTGTCACACAACTGGATGTCTTGCATCGCATCTGCGACTTCCTCGTCCACCTGGACTTGATCTTGAAGGATCTCCTCTTGAGGCTGGGGAATCACTGCCTCAGCTGATGCCTGGGGAAAAAGATACGCCCTCATCTTCTCACTTGGAAGATAAGGGCCAGAGGTGTTCTTCTTGAAGCCCCTTACCCAAGTACGAAGCTTTTCCCTAGCTATATCCCTTGATTCCGCCGTTCTAGGGGAATCAAAAGCCTCAGTAATCAGGTTAGTGCATACAGTACATACCTGAGGGTCCCAATACTGGAGATCATCCTTGGAGACAGCGCATCCTGCGTGTCTCCTACAACACTCATGTCCGCAGAGGTTCTTGCTGCGGACATTGCAGAAAACATTTCCGCACTTCGGAGGGTCCTCCTGTAAAGAGAAGAAATTTCCATGAGTATCAAGTGAACTATGTATCACTGGATATGCATAGTATAGCATAACAATTCATAAATGAAAGACACACACTTGTGTTTCCCTCACAACCCATTGTTGCAGCCTTCCAGATAATAAAATCAAAATGGTTTATCTCTACTAGAGTAACCAATGCAAGGTTTCCAGAGGAAACAGGTGGAGCTCACACCTAGGCAATGATTTTAAAAATCCTGGATAATAGACGGGGAAGAACTCTGCTTCCTGTCTGAGGGCAACAGCAAAGGGCTGTGTAAGAAAACACAATAGTGTTAGAAGATACAGTGCTGTACCTAAACTTTTACTATAGTTTTCTTCTTACTGTATATGCTATACAGAAGAATACTAGTACAGTATAGGAGGATGTGTGCCGGCCTGCCTTTGCCAGCCGGCACACACCACAATTAGCTTTAAAGTATACTACTTAACAGCTATAAGGCGGCAGCCCTCTGGTTCAAATGCCTGTGCCGGCGGCAGCAGCTGCCGGCCAGCAACAGCCAGTGTTGGCCGGCAATGATTGCCGGCCAGCAACTACACAAGGTAGTACCCAGCTGCCGGCCACACTCTTGGTGACCGGCAGACAAGGACTGACATAAGCCGGCCGGCAAAGGTACAAGACCGATGCCAGCCGGCAGCAAAAGAACCAGAAGACTACACCTGCCCGGCTGCCGGCCTCATAGGCCGGCAGCAGGGACAGGTACAGCACTAGAAGAAAATAGAATGGATGCCGGGATAAGAGTGTACACAACCCCCCAAGCCCGGCAACCGAAAGAGTGCATATAAGGAAGGGGAGAAACTTAATTCAGGCTTCCTTGACCAATGCCGTCCGGCTCTGCCGGCAGGCATGGATGAGGGACCAAGAGAGGTCCGGGCAGCACTCGAAAACATAAGACCCTTGCCGTCCAGCATCTCTGCCGGCCGGCAATGGGCTTAGTCAATCCATATCCCAACCTATACTAGGTCCAGAAGTAGAATGACATACGGTACAGTAATACCCCTGCCGGCCAGCTCTGCCGGCCGGCAAGGTACAGTACAGTAATGGCTAGGCCATTACGGAGATAGAGGGGGAAGGGACAAGAGGGTCCTGCCAACCTTGCTTTAGTGACAGATCACCCGCAGCCAAGAACTTTGTCTTAGCCTAAGGGAGATCTAAGGGAAAGGGCCAGCGCAGTAGTATAATACCTGCCAGCTTCCAGAGCACCAAAGCAAGGAAGGCGTTGCTACTCCCAAGGGAAGATTTATCCTCCCCGAGAACAGCAACAGGACTTAGTCTGGTCGATCACACAAGAAGGAATCATAACTACAGAAACCTTCGATAGTGACCTAAGGGAGCTCAGCTCCCTTTGTAAGTGTTAGGTCAGCGAGGGAGACTCTGCCCCAAGCCAAACAACACGGACTCAGACTAAAAACTCTGTTGTTCTGTCCCTCTTTGAACCAGACTCTGCTGGAACAGGAAGGTACAGTAACACCCTAGTATAGTTTTATCGAAAATAAATTCGGAAAAAACCACTTAGGGATAAGCCCAAGGCTTAAACAGAGGGAAAGGGATTGCATACCTTCTCCGAAGAAAAGAAAGCAACCGGGGAGAATAATAAAGTATACTAAGGCTCCATAAGCAATTAGCCTAGGCACCAAGAGAATCGATTACCTAATTCACCGAAACTCTCACGTATACAATCTTGGAAATATTCCACACAGTCTAAAATGTATAAAATATAGCCTAAAGCTTCAATAAAATTTTAATTACACTCGGAAAAACCAAAATCATGCATTAAGTACTAGGACCAAACGACTAGGCTACATGGCCTAGCGTAGGCCAGAATGGCGAATACTTCGCCAAATAATACTAAGCACGAAAGGAAATCCTATGTAAAGCTAAATAGCTAAATTTTATTAAGCAAAACAACCAGGAATGTCACTCTGACTAACTAATTTATACCTAGCGAGTGACAGTGTCCAGGACACCTCTGGTAGGCTACGGCTCTTGTATCAAAGATTAATCCTATTAATCACTCAAAATTTTACCAAGAGCCTACATTTATACATAACAGACACTATACTCAACTTATCCGAGGCCAACGAAGACGAAGAAGCCATGAAAAGCTGAATAAATCCAAGATTTGCGAGAAAAACAGGAAAAAAACACCGAGTTGCTAAGCTACGCAAAAAGGAATACAGATGGCGCCAGGATTGGCGCCAGGCACGCATACGAATCGGGGGATAGGGAAGCCTTGGGAGCGGCTCCCCTTTTTCTTTCCCGAATTCGT
>NC_090753.1:32567163-32569663 GCF_036898095.1 Palaemon carinicauda | reverse complement strand
TGACATAAGTCACTATATAAACACTTTTCACCTCTTTATCGTTATTGAAATGAAGAATAAATATGTTATTCTATATAAAGTATATCAAATTTCAGTCTTATTTTCAGAGGTACTTCACGTTAAAAATACATCACAAGTCACGTCTCTACGAAATATTAGATGTTACTATCTATCCCGGGAATATCATGAAGATTCAAAGCTGGCCTTTTATTAAGCATGTCATTTATTTTGTCTTTCTTCATTTGTAGATATTATAATGATATTGACCTCTTCTAAAAATTTCCTTCTTGTTATACAAAACTTAATCACGAATCCACAATTCGAGAAATCTATTCTAAAAAGGTTAATATTCATGAATATAAGCATCTGGATTTCTATTCTAAAAGCTTAAAAATTATCTAATCCAAGCATCAGGAATTCTATTCTGAAAACTTAAATATTCACGAATCCAAGCATCAGGAAATCTATTCTAAAACCTTACATATTCACGAATCTAAGCATTAGGATTTCCAAAAACTTAAACATATATGAATCTAAGCATTATGATTTCCAAAGACTTGAATATTCATGAATCTAAGCATTAGGACATCCAATGACTTAAATAAACATGAATCTAAGCATCAGGAATCATGTTCTTAAAACTTATATATTCCTGAATCTAATTAGGCTTTCCAATGAATTAAACATTCATAAATCTTAGAATGAGGGTTTCAGAGCACTCAAATATTCAGGAAACTAAGTATCAGGAATTATATTCTAAAAATTTAAATATTCCTGGATCTAAGTGTTTTGAAATCCTAATGCTTAGATTCATGAATATTTAAGTATTCAGAAATTATACTGCTTAGATCCAGGAATATTTAAATTTTTAGATTATAATTCCTGATACTTAGTTTCCTGAATATTTGAGTGCTCTGAAACCCTAATTCTAAGATTTATGAATGTTTAATTCATTGGAAAGCCTAATTAGATTCAGGAATATATAAGTTTTCAGAACATAATTCCTGATGCTTAGATTCATGTTTATTTAAGTCATTGGATATCCAAATGCTGAGACAGACAGGCAGACAGAACTTACAATTAGATTTAACACCACATTCCTTTTATTAAAGCTCTTTATTATTATTATTATTATTATTATTATTATTATTATTATTATTATTATTATTATTATTATTATTATTATTGTATAGATTGCACATATTAAAAACACGCAGACTTAGCAATTATTGCTCCCATTGCTCAAACAGCAAAATTTCCTTTGCCCGTTTCAAGAAACATAAAAATAGCAATAAAAGGCAAAAACACACAAATTCCGAAAACATAAATATCATCCCAAGACTCTATCCCTCGCTATAAATGCCACCGGAGCAGGTCCGTCATCAAGAAGCTGCAAGACTCCTGCAGTTTATCAATAAGAAATGAAAAATGTGATGGCAGTCGTTAAAAGCCATTTCTTAGATATATCTGGCTTTCCACATCACCTGCTTTGAGAAATGCCTTCCTGCTTCCTCGAGTTCTTCGCTACTTGCTTTCCAGAGTACATACTGTCACTGAAACGATCAATGAGACATCATTATCATTTTCTGGCAACCTACGGTTAAGTACTCAGTAGCTCTATTTGTTAATAGATCTCCAAGCCATGAAAAAATTTTTACATTTTATATGTAAATTAAAGACTTTATTTAACTGTTACATATTTATTAGAATCTTTCTTATTTAACCAAATAACCACAAGACCAGTATAGCGCTATATGTTTTGTTCTTGCAAATAATATGCTATATGAACAGTTTAAATGTATTGAAATAGATGAATATAAAAAAGTATTAGACATATCAGATCACAACTTAATAACAGTATAATTGGAAGTAAAAACAAATAGAGAAAATAGCTACAATAAAGGGAAGTGGGAAGAAGTTACACATTATAACAATGACACAAAAGATATAGATAAATGTGTGAAATCTATAGAGAGAAAACTTTTTAGCAAGGATGTATAAAACATTGAAGAGATAAACATAGTAATGGCAGAAATGAAACAAGAACATTTGGCTAAAACATACAGGCGAAGGGTAAAGAATGAAGGGAAGACCAAAGAACAACCTTGGGTAACCGAGGAAATAAGGAGAAAGATTAAGGAGAAAAAGGAACTTTATAAACAACAACAAAAAAAGAAATTAAAAAGATATTAGGTTAAAAAGTGAATTAGAAGAAAAATACAATCATAAGAAGAAAGAAGTACAAATAATGGTGAAAGATAGTACAAATTTATATGAGAAAATGAAGACCAGGGAGATAAGAGATGATAAAAACAATAAACTATGGGAAAACATAAACAAATTAAGAAATAGCAACGAAGTAAAAAGGGAGGCAATAAAATTATATGGAGATAGAGGAAATAAACTCTCAGATGAAGAGGCTAAAGAAGAATTAGTCAAATTTTGGAAAACAGTCTACAGTACACATGAAAATAGAATATCAGAGATCTGAAATGAGGAG
>NC_090753.1:32559663-32562163 GCF_036898095.1 Palaemon carinicauda | reverse complement strand
GCTAGACAGTACTACATTGGATTCTTTTTTCCAGTTACGGTTCCTCAACATATACCGAATAGTCTGGCCTAACCTTTACATATTCTCCTTGGTCGTACTACACCTGACAACAATGCGTTTACCAAATAATTCTTCTTCACCCAAGGGGTTACTGCAATATCATTGTTAATTTGCCACTTTCCTATAGGTAAGGGTAGATGAGATTCCTGAGCTATGGTATGCAGCTCTTTTAGGAGAAGGACACTCCAAAATCAAATCATTGTTCTTTAATCTTAGGTTGTGTCATAGCCTCTGTACCATGGTCTTCCGCTGTCTTGAGTTAGAGTTCTCTTGCATGAGGGTACAATCGGGCATACTATTTTATCTGTTTTCTTTTCTTATTTTGTAAAATAAATCTTATATTTTATATAGGAGATATTTATTTTATTGTTACTGTTCTTGAAATATTTTATTTTTCCTTGTTTCCATTCCTTACTAGGCTTTTTTCCTTGTTGGAGCTCCTTAAGTTATAGCATCCTGCTTTTCCAACTAAGGTTTATTGCCTAGCAAGTAATAATAATAATACTAATTTATATGTATATATATATATATATATATATATATATATATATATATATATATATATATATATATATATATATATATATATATATATATATATATATATATATATATATATATATATATATATGTGTGTGTGTGTACTGTTTTCGTATAACCTTCAGAATATACACGAAAAAAATGAGTTTCAGAGTTATTTTTCAATAATAAAAATTAAAAAAATACTCTTCAGGTACAAGTGCATTGGAATGTAAATATTATTTTTGAATACTAACATAATTATCCAGGGGAATATCACTGCATGAATGATTGGTAAAATGGTGAAATAAGGAGAATGGCATTCATAGAAAAGATTAACGATATGATAAGAGTATCACGACTGAGATGGTGTGGGCACGTGTTGAGGATGGGTAGTGAGGAGGGAGTGAGGAGGGTATGAAGGATCATTTCAGGGGAAAAAGAGTGAGAGGGAGTCGGAAAATTAGATGGCAAGATAATTTGAAGGATAATATGGAGAGAAGAGGTTTGGTGGAAGAGTAGGTCTTTGGTAGAAGGGATTTAAGAGGGCGCATCAGGTAATCGATCCCTAAATGTAAGGACAACGGTGGGAAAGAATAAAATCATCCAGAGTATATACAGAGGAAAACTGAATAAAAAGGTAGGAAATATAAGATTAAGACAAGAATGTCTGTTCAGAGGAAATCAATTAGAGTATTTAGTGGTAAATCGTTGAACAAAAGTTAACATTGCAACGTGCAAGAGAATTTCCAATGATACCGGAAAAAATATAATGCATGAATGGGTTGCCTGCGGGTGAGCTGAATTGTATGATCTGCAGTGGGTAGTTTAAAGATTTAAAGGTCGGTCATAAGCGACACAGAAAAGGGACAGGAGAATGTGCTTTCAGCCGACCATATACAGTAAATACTAGAGTATGTGACCCGTCAAAGATGCTAATTTTTTTACAAATTCATCTACGCACGCACACGCATCGCCCTCTCACCAAGGTATGACTCCTTCCTCTTTCCCTCCTTGTGGGACGGCACAAGCTAAGAGCCTAGTTCAAAAGTAGGATGAGATTGTACACACTACTAGCAACCATCGGGCTATAGCGGGTCCCTTATTCCCGTCCATATTGCAGGGTAGGGAAGTTTCCAATAGGCTACAACAATACTTATGATAGACACCGTTTGTAGTTGAATGAATCATTTGATTGTAAATATCTTTTTCTATTCAGCGATTGAATAGGAAAGGTTTTATTATTGATTTTAATCTTATGAAGGTATTAATATTAATTTTGAATATAAAAGAGACGAACAGATAGTAACCTTATATATATATATATACATACATATATATATATATATATATATATATATATATATATATATATATGTATGTATATATATATATATATATATATATATATATATATATATATATATATATACATATATATATGGATAAATATCAACACAACATCGTGTTCAAATACTTGGGATCGAACGCTAGCCCTTTCTAATATATATATATATATATATATATATATATATATATATATATATATATATATATATATATATATATGTGTGTGTGTGTGTGTGTGTGTGTGTGTGTGTGTGTTCGTGTGTAAGGGTGTGAGGAGTCCCGTAATTTGAAATGTGAAATTTACGAGTCAAAACAATACATTCATGACACTTTCCAAAAAAAAAAAGAAAAAAAAAAACCTCATTGCCTTTAGATTCAATAGACCTAACAACGGCAACAAAAGTAATTAAGTAAAGACATAAACATCCTTAAATAGAAGTATATGATAGTTTTCCTTGATATCCATCTCAAGTAAATAGCAACAATATCTTTAACTATTTTAGTCTCTATTTGAAGATGCAAAATAGAAAATGCTTGCTTTGCTTCATTCATCATTATGATGTGGGCGTAC
>NC_090753.1:32552163-32554663 GCF_036898095.1 Palaemon carinicauda | reverse complement strand
AATTACAGATTAACAGTACCTGTAGGCTTGTCAGTTTTGATGTAGTCTCACTATTCACTAAAGTACCTATTGATGACATTTTGGAATTTTTATCTAAAACCTTAGATAATAGACAATTGAATCTACCATTCTCCAAAAACACTTTAATAAAATTAATTAAACTATGTATAAAAGATTGTAAATTTGAATTCAATGGGAGCTTTTATGCACAAACATTTGGTATGGCTATGGGAAACCCTTTATCCCCAGTATTGAGTAATCTCTATATGGAATTTTTTTTAAAGTAGAATCTCAAATAACATAATACCTAATAATGTAAAATATTTTCGCTATATTGACAACATAATATGTGTGTGGCCAGGCAATGAAAATTTAGATAACTTTTTTCTTAGATTGAATAGTTTGGTACCATCAATAAATTTCACTATGGAGTTGGAGAATAATTGTACCCTACCTTTTTTGGACTGTCGCTTACAGATGTAACATTATCCTCAAGTTTAGTGTATACAGAAAGCCAACGAATATCTCAGCATATGTCCATTACTACTCAAACCAAGGCAACAATGTTAAGAAATTTGTATTTACTTCTATGTTTTTAAGAATATTTTGAGTCTGCATCCCTGAATATATTGATGATGAAATAAATGAGATTAGAGCAATAGGTAAAACACTAAGTACCCTTGAATTGTGTTAGATGATGCACTAAGAACAGCAAAAAAGACTTTTTCGGTAATGATAACAGAAAAAACTACAACACACAAAATTTACTTGTACTGCCTTATTGTAATTCTTTTAAAGAAATTCCTCAACTGTTGAAAAATTTCAATGTAAATGTAGCATTTAAGAGTAACAATACAATAAAAACCGCCTTAAAAAAGAATTCTTCTGACATTGCCAAGGGATGTGTATATGGTATTTCATGCAATGCATGTGAAAAATTCTATATTGGTCAAACTGGTAAAGCCCTAGAAAAGAGAATTAAACAACATAAGAAAAGTGTCAGATATCCTCAAGATAATAATGCACTCTTTGCTCACGTTAGGGATAAAAATCAAACTATTAATTGGTCAGGTGCAAAGAAATTGGTTCATTCAAATAACTTAATGGAAAGAAACATCCTAGAGTTCAGTTTCATAAAAGAAAAGTTTGAAAGCAACTTGAATATTGGTCATGGAATGTATAAACTCGACGCCTTTATATGTAAAGAGATTTGTAAGCTATATAAAAAAACATTAACCACTTAATGTAGAACTGAATGTATTGTGAATCATTAACGTCGCTGTGAAATTAATATTTAGACCTAAGCTGCCATTCATTAAAGGTTACAATTATTTTATATAGTATGCATAAGTACATTGGCACTATATAGTGTTATGCTAGATATAAGTATTGATATATACGTGATTATATGTTTATGGTAATAATGTTGTATGTGCATATATATATATATATATATATATATATATATATATATATATATATATATATATATATATATATATATATGTATAGATGTGTGTATATATATGTATGTATGCATGTGTATGAAAGTGTGTATATATGTATGTGCATATGTATGTATGTATGTATATGTGTATGTATGTGTATGTATGTGTATATGTATGTATATGTATATGTAAATATGTATATATATATATATATATATATATATATATATGTGTGTGTGTGTGTGTGTATGTATATGTGTATGTATATATATATATATATATATATATATATATATATATATATATATATATATATATATATATATATATATGTATATATGTGTGTATATGTATGTATATATATGTGCATGTACAGTACATGTATATATATATATATATATATATATATATATATATATATATATATATATATATATATATATATATATATGTGTGTGTGTGTGTGTGTGTGTGTGTATGTATGTATATACTGTACAAATAGGTATATATATATGCATTTTAATCATGTGTAAAAAATAAATTTATATGTAATTATGTGTATGTGTCTGTATATGTATACCAGTATGTGTACACGTATGTATATGTCTGTGTATATATTATGCATGTTTGTGTATCAATGCCTGTCTGTGTATACGTATGTATATGTCTTTTTATATATTTATATATAGATGTGTTTTACATATACATATTGTTTTGCTTATGTATTTATATAGAAAAGGCTATCGTTATTCATATAAATAAACTGTATTAAAAGTCAAAAACAAGAATTTACCTGTCACCAGAAATAACCCTTTTTGGCAGGTGTCTAATGAGGTTGGATCTCCGCCCAGTAAACACCTGACCTCAGCCCAGGTAGCTGATATGGAAGTGTCATTGTTCTGTAAGCCTCTATATGTTTGTTTGTACATTTAATTTCCATATAAAATATAAAGAAACCTCTCTCAATAAATCAGTCCTCTGAAGAAGTATCACGAAACTAGTCAGGACTTAATCGTATATTTCGTATTTTCATTTTCCCTGTGGTTCTTCTG
>NC_090753.1:32519864-32539864 GCF_036898095.1 Palaemon carinicauda | reverse complement strand
CTCTCTCTCTCTCTCTCTCTCTCTCTCTCTCTCGTTATACATCGTTTCCCCTCTTTCTCAAATGTTGAGAGATCAAGATCTTCCCCCATCTCTCTCTCTCTCTCTCTCTCTCTCTCTCTCTCTCTCTCTCTCTCTCTCTCTCTCTCTCTCTCGTTATACATCGTTTCCCCTCTTTCTCAAATGTTGAGAGATCTAGCTCTTCCCCCATCTCTCTCTCTCTCTCTCTCTCTCTCTCTCTCTCTCTCTCTCTCTCTCTCTATTTGGCATTTGAGATACCTCAGGCTATTCACTCACCACCTTATGACTTCCAAATCTCTTATCTTCTTATGCAGAGTAGTAAATGTCAATTTCAGAGTCTTCCTCTTGATGGAAATATGAGCGAGGGAATCTGGATAATATCATATCCTTCCATAACTCACTACATTATGTATGATCGTATAGTTAAATAGATCCCTGCGTTCGTATGTGTTTTATAGAAAATTGTGTTTGTTGAGTAATTTTTGTCGTCTCATGGTGACATTACTTCGTATCATTGTGGCCCAAGTTTCTATAGCTGTTTGATCCATTGTGTGGGAATATTCAATTAAAATGGGATTTTTCAAGCTTAGCTGGATAGACTCAGAAGCAGCAGCAAATATTCAAAACTTTCCTTATTTAATTTTTAAAAAACTTTCATATATTATTATGTTTTTAGGATATATTTTTCATGTATATTTAATATAATATTTTCTTGGCATTCGTATGTTAAGTAGTAATAGATGCATTATCTTTATATTTAGAATTTTTCTAAATTTTCTTATGAAAACACTAAAACTTGTACAGAAATCATAGCAATGTTTTTTTTTATTATTATCAATCGTTACATTTCCTGAAACATAATGAAAAAATGGAAGGAAAGACACTAATTTATGATAACGATTTAATTCCTAAGTCAAGAGCTCTTATAACATTGTGATATGTACTACCTACCAACTGAATATTTCTAAGAAAAATATAATCCCTCTTAGCTAATTGTGCTACATAGTTCTCCCATTTTTCTTAAGAATTGATTTTTATGAATTTCGTGTAGGATTTTTTTTATCGTTTGATATCAAATGCCTTGTTATGAATCTGATCAACCTATTCATGTATAGCATGGTGAACACAGAATATATCATACTACATATTTTTTCTTTTATTTAACAAAATGAAGATATTAAATAAAAACTTTATAGACGACAAAGTGAAGAGTCAAACTGTGTCTCTTGAATGGACCCCATTATTTCCATTCAGGTCACTAAAGTGTTTAACATGGAACATAAATTCATTTAATATCCCTACACTGGGTGTTGAATGGGCTATTGTATTTCGGTTTCACAGAAGGGATAAACTGGAATGGGACTCGTAAAATTCGAAACAGTGTTGACCCGTGTCCTATCAGATTGAAGTCGCAACGAGGAACTCGTATAAAACAGAAGATCTTTTTAGCAAGTTCATGATAGACCACTATAATTCATTAAAACCGATGCGTATAATTTCTAGAAATTTATAGGAAAAATATAACACAGATTCCAGTAATAACAATTTCGTCTTTCAAAAGATCCATTGTTTGGGAATATTTGTTTAAAATGGGATTTTTCAAGCTTAGCTGGATGGACTCAGAAGCAGCTGCAAATATTCAAATCTTTTCTTATTTGTTTTGTAAAAGATTTTCATATATTCATATGTTTTTGGGCTATATTTCCCATATATTTTTTATATAATATATTTTTGGCACTAGTATGTTACGTAGTAATAGATGCTTTACGTTTATACCTAGAATTTAATTAAATTTTCTTGTGTAAAAAATAAAATTTGTACAGAAATCATATCAATATTTATTTGATTAATTGTTACATTTCCTGAAACATAATGAAGAAATGAAGGGAATATACTATAAATTCTGATGACGATTTAATTTCTAAGTCAAGAGCTCTTATTACATTGTGATATGTATATATATATATATATATATATATATATATATATATATATATATATATATATATATATATATATATATATATATATATATAAATATATATATATATATATATATATATATATATATATATATATATATATATATATATATATATATCGGCGTAAAGACTTTATAGACGACAAAGTGAGTAGTCCTGCAAAATATGTACGCCGCTGTCAAATTGTGTCTCTTGATGGTCGCCATTATTTCCATTCAATTCTCAAAGGTGTTTGAAATGAAACATAAATTAATATCATATCCTGACATAGAGTGTTGAATGGGCGATTTTATTCCGGTTTCACTGAAGACATAAACTGTATTTACTATTCATTAAATATATATATATATATATATATATATATATATATATATATATATATATATATATATATATATATATATACTGTATATACAGTATACATATATATATATATATATATATATATATATATATATATATATATATATATGTATGTATATGTGTATATATATAAATATATATATATATATATATATATATATATATATATATATATATATATATATATATATATATATATATATATATATATATATATATAAATATATATATATATATATATATATATATATATATATATATATATATATATATATATATATATATAATGAATAGTAAATACGGTGTAGAAAGTAGGAAGCCAACATTGGTGAATCGTGAGACTACTATTTATCGGGTGTGATAAGGGTACAAAACAGTAATTGCAAATCTATCTCTCTCTCTCTCTCTCTCTCTCTCTCTCTCTCTCTCTCTCTCTCTCTCTCTCTCTCTCTCTCTCTCTCGCCTACTAGCCTATCCCCTAGGCTCGATGCCTAGGTGTTCATGTTTACTTCCTGCATGATATAATAAGTGTTACTTGTGTTAATTTACGAAATGAAGATTTAGGCAATTATACATACAAGATTCAGTGATTGAACATGTGTTTTTTCACCTTCTAGGGACCATACAAGTGGTCATGGGTGGTCTTACCATCGATTCTTTTACCCCTAACCTAACGTTGGGGCCCTTGTATGCTCCCTTATCTCCCTAGTTACCTTATTTAAGGTAAACTCCTCCCTCTGCGGTAGCCTAGGCTATATCCTAGGCCTCTTACCTCGAATGGCATTCGGGTAGGTTAGGCTAGGATTGTTCTTCCCTTCTCACCGCCATTGTTCATGGCTCGAGTTAGGACAAAACCCCAGAGTACTTGTCGTTCAACCCAGCCAACCTTAGGAGAACGTTTTCTCCTTCTGGTACTGGCTGGAAGATGAAGGTGGAAGTGCTCTGCCTTTCCCCCTAGTCTGCACTTGGTTGGGTCACGACCCTTCCTCCCTGCAGCCTAGCGACTTGTCCTACCCCTGTCTTGCCTAGTCTGGGAGAATGGTTCTCCTAGCGTAGGTTAGGCAGTCATTGGGATTTTGTTTCTTTATAGTTTAGGACAGGACACCAGTGCTGTACCTAATCTGAGCTAGCCTACCCTAGGTTGGAGAGTGTTCTCTCCCCCCTAGATAGGCTAGCCTATAAACAGATTCCCTTCTCTTGGAGGTGTAAGAGCGTGTCCCCACCTTCTTATCACTCCCTCTCACGACCCTTACCCCTCCCCCCACTCTGTCCCTTTGTGTTGGCTTGCCATCACACCCCTGTCCCCCGTCTTACAACTCCTCCGCTTGCCGGCGAGTTGTGGGATTGGCTGTGTTCCTCTGCTAGATGGTCCGTTATGCTACATTTCCCTAACATAGTCGAACTATGGGATAGGGCCGACGGTCGGCCTTCCGGCGGAAGACCTCTCTCCTTGAGTGTTCTCTGGCCCTCCCTTGGGCTACCACAGGCAACATAGCCGTCTGCCGGCTCTCTGCCACCGGATGATAGGCGTATCCCCCCTTTCATGTGAACACTCCTTCCGGAGGAAGGTTAGTTTGGGTACTGGGTATTACCCTTCCTTACCTTCCATCCTTACCTTTCTCTCTTTCTATCTCGGTGCCGGTCCACTGTCGCCGCCGGCATCTTGGGTAACCTTCCTGCTTCATTGGATGATGTCAGCGATGGTCTACCATTGCCGGCTGCCGGGGGCCACCGTCCTGCCGGAAATCTGGCCTCCACTTGCCGGCGCTAGCCGCCGGCATCTTGGGTAACCTTCCTGCTTCATTGGATGATGTCAGCAATGGTCTACCATTGCCGGCTGCCTGCCGGCGATCCGCCATTCCCAAGTGTCTTCCTGTCTCTCTGCCACTTGGTATGTGGCCATTGATGGGTTCACCTCGCTAGACGGGCCTCTGGCCTGCCGTCAGTCTGCCGGCGCTTCTAGCCTCGGCTTACAGTGGACAATCACCCCTCCCGGCTGCCGGCCCCGTGCCGGCAGTCACTATTATGCAGCTGTGTAGACTAGCCAGTTCTAGGGTATTTCATACCATAGAACAATGAATATTGTATATGGTTGTACAGTAAAACATTTCCTGCATATTCTGTGCTTCCTTGTGCAGTCTCTTGCCGGGAACGAACCTGCAAAAGGAGGTTTATTCTAATTTCCCCTTTTCTCTATATAAACTGAAGGATTTCAGCTTTGCACCTTTCTATGATTAATTCCCCAGAGGAAGCCTAATCTTGGCTCATCCGAACAGATGCTCTTTCCCCCTTTTAGAACCCTACAGGTTCTAAGGAATTAATTATAGTGTAATGTCGCAGCAATTGGCTGGGCAGGATTCACAAATATGTGTCTTACTACTTCTTTTCTAGCTCACCTATCCTGAGGTAATAACCAAAATGAATCTTATATTTTATAAGTTGCTACTTAAATTCTAATCTAAGATTACTGTAAGTCATGATATAATGACTCTCAAGTACTCATTGTCTCTTTCTTTTACAGGAGGAGTACGTGAAATGTGAGAGCTCCTTCTGCGGAGTTCGTTGCCCTGACTTTTATGGTCATCTAGTGTGACGGAGCCACGCCGCCTGTGCCACCAAGAAAATGAATCTCAAGTATTGGGATCCGCAGACTAGTTCAGTCTGCAAAAGCCTTCTTGATGAGGCGTTCAACAACCCTCCGTCCGTGGAGGCCCAGGACAATGCACGAGAGAAACTGCGCAAGTGGGTGCGCGGTTTCCAGAAGAACGCCACAGGGCTTTATCTCTCCAATGAGAAGATGAGGGCCCTTCTCTTCCCTAAGGCATCGGCTGATGCTGTGATCCCTGAGGACGAGATCCCCTGTGTTCAATTTACGGTTGAACCGGACGTTACAGCCGCTCTCCAAGGCTGTCACATCGACGAGGTGGAGGGGATGTCGGACATGTCCGAAAATACCGAAAGTACCGCCATGACTGAGGGTCAGGAGGAAGAAGAGGATCGGTGGAGTTCCCTGATTCGGAGGGAGAGGTCGCCCGAGCACCCTGTGTGGCTTCTGCTGTGGTCGAGGTGCCAGTTCCCTCTACCTCTGCTGCTTCGCTTCCTGCACTGCCAACCACCCAAGATACGATCCAGGTCCTGGTGGCACTTATGGACGAGAGGTTCCGCAAGGGCCAAGAGGACCTCAAGAGACATTTTATAGAATGGAAGCAACTGAAGAAAATCTCGGTCAAATAGCTTCCTCCTTGCTCGGTGTCAAATCCCTGGAGGTATGCCGAGCACATACCAGTAACGACGGGACGAGTTTGTTGTGTTGTACTTTGGTAGGTAGTTCTATTAACCATAATAATTACCTGGAACATAGATGAACAATTGTTAGTAATTATTTCTCAGCTGATCCCATCTCTTGTCGTCAATTTGTCTGTATGGGATTAAATTAGACGTTGGTATTCTTAAAATATAAGTTTAATGCAACTTATGACTACATTGTTCTATGACAGCTGACTCCCAAGTGTGTGTGGAGCGTCATACATAATCGGACAAAACCAAAACATTGCTAAACAAAAGAGCATCGCTCTGAAAAGACTTAAATCCTACTCCAGTACAAAACTATAAAGAATCACATCCTATCTTTGAGGTAATCAACAAATGTTTGAATCCTAATACCAAAACAAATCATTACTCTTATGTACAAAGCATAACATGTTTTATTCATGCAATATGATGCAATGTTGCGCAATACCTGCAACACTTTAAACAATATAGTACATTCTTACAATAATACATAACAGTCTCCTCCCCCTTAACTTGACATTGTAAAAATCTTCATAAATCTAATCTCTCAGGGGCTTTCCTCTGTTAATCCTATTAGGAAGCACTTTAACCTCATCTTGTACTGGTACATGAATTGGTTCTGAATCTACATTGGATGTTGGACCATCTTAGTTAATATTTGACTCATTTGATCTAACTACTGTACTTCTTTAAGTTTCTCATCTCTAACATTCACATGCTCTACTGTCTTTCTGTTTAACGGCTGTAATTGATCAACATGACGTTTTACAACATTATAACCAACACGAACATCATAATGTAAATTTCTTATCTCTTTTACAATCTCTCCTGGTACCCACTTCTCTGGAGTGTTGTACGATCTTACCATGACATCGGACAAAGGTAAACAATGTCTTACATTAGGAAGCTTTACTACTTGTTTATACCCTTTATCTTCTAAATCACTTTGCAAACTTGGATACAACAAATCTAACTTACACCTTATCCTCCTCCCCATCAACAAATTTGAGGGTGCCACGCCTGTTGTGCTGTGCGGCGTTGTTCTATAAGACAATAAAAACTTTGACATATGCAAAAATATATTACCTGAATTTGCTTTTCTACACTTCATATTGTGTTTAAACGTTTGGACAAATCTTTCAGCCTCTCCATTAGTAGATGGATGATATGTAGCTGAAAATGTATGCTTTATACCATTGACATTACAAAATTCCTTAAACTCTTGTGAGGTAAATTGTGGACCATCATCTGTAACAATTCTTTCTTGAATACCGTGCGTTGAAAAAATTTGCATTAACTCTTTTATTGTGGCGTAAGTGGTTGTTGTCTTCATTGGGATAATTTCTGGCCACTTACTGTAAGCATCTACTACTATCAAAAACAAGTAATTTAAAAAAGGACCTGCAAAATCTATATGCACTCTTTGCCATGGATACCTGGGTAACTCCCACTGGTGCATTCTAGCAAATTGAGGATTTTTCTGTTGCATAACACAATTCATACAATTCTTTATATAAGATTCCACATCTTTATCTACACCTGGCCACCATACAAAAGTTCTTGCAATTGACTTTGATCTTACAATACCTTGGTGATCAGCATGTATTTCAGACAAAACCTTATTTCTCAGTGAATTAGGAATAACTACCCTGGAACCTCTCATCACTATTCCTTGTGTTACACTCAGTTCATACCATATATCCTTATACGGTTTACAATTTTCCTCTTTTCCACATAAGTCCCTACCTGTCATTAAACTCTCCAAAACCTTACTAAGTACTGGGTCTTTCTTGGTACTGTGTGCTACATCTTTTGCAGTTATTGGTACATCATATACAGAAATTAACAGAACACTGTCATCATACTCCTCTGGAGCTTTGTCTACGGGTAATCTGGATAAAGCATCTGCATTACCCATGATAGATTTTGGACGGTATTCTATGTCATAGTGGTACGCTGCTAATGTAACTGCCCAACGTTGTAGTCTTGCAGCTACCAACGTAGGTAAACTTGCTTTTGGACCCAATATTGCTAATAAAGGTTTATGATCTGTAACAAGTGTGAACTTTTTCCTACCATAAAGATACATATGTAATTTTTTAACTCCATAAACTAATGCTAACCCTTCCTTTTCTATTTGAGAGTAATTCCTTTCTGCCTTGTTCAATACTCTAGAAGTGAATGCAATTGGTTTTTCTGTTCCATCTGGCATTACATGAGATAATACTGCACCTAAACCTATGTTTGATGCATCACATACTAATTTAACTGGTAAATCCATTTGATAATGTACTAAGAATGTAGGTGATGTTATTTCCTGCTTAATTCTTTCAAAAGATTCCTGAAACTCTTTTGTCCACTTCCATTCTACCCCCTTATTCAACAGATTATACAATAGATGTGCAATTGTAGACAAATTCTGAATGAAATTCCCATAAAATGTTACTAAACCTAGAAATGATTGTAATGCCTTAACATTTTCTGGCACTTTTGTTGATTGTACAGCTTTAATCATCTCTTTAGTTTTGTGAATACCCTTGCCATTTATTACAAAACCTAAGTATTCCACTGAATCAACTTCTAAAATACATTTGTTCTTATTTACTCTAATATTATGTTCCTTCAACTTCTTCAGAACTGTTCGCAATCTTTCTCTATGTTCTCTTGTGTCTTTACCAGCAATTAAAATATCATCTATAAAAATGAATATTCCTTGCATTCCTGAAAAAATCTTATCCATAGTTTGTTACCATATAGCTGGACTACTTGCAACTCCATAAGGTAATCTCTTTGGTCTAAACAAACCTAAGGACGTATTTACTGTACATAATTCTTGTGAAGTTTCATCCATGGGAAGCTGTTGAAATGCTTGTCTTAAATCTAATTTAGAAAAAACACTGTATCCTGACAGAGTTGCAAACATGTCTTTCGGATTTGGTAAGGGATGTTGAGCTACTTGCAGTTGTGGATTTAACGTTACTTTGTAATCTCCACATAACCTAACCTGTCCACTTTCCTTCACAATAGGAACTAATGGTGTAGCCCAATCTGAATATGTAACCTTTTCCCAGGAACCTTCATTTTCTAATCTCCTGATTTCTGTTTCAACTGCACTTTTCAATGCATACGGTACTGGTCTCGGAGCAAAAAATCTAGGAGAACTGTCAGGTTTCAAAACTAAAATTACCTTTGCGTTCTTTACTGTACCTATTTTATATTCAAATACGTCTTGAAAATCTGATATGATATTATCCATAGATATTTCATTTTTGTTTTCATCTTGTCTACCTGTAACCTTCAAAATACTAGGCCAATCTAACTTCAAATACTGTAGCCAATCTAAACCTAGCAAAGTTTGTCCATTACCTTTTACTATTGTTAATGGCATTCTCTCTAATTTCTGTTCTTTGTACTGTACTTCTACGTTCGAAGCACATATCACCTGAATATCAAAACCATTATAACCTTTCAAAACTCTATTTGTACCTTCTACTAACAAATTAGGAATGCTTTTAGCCTTCTCAGACATAATTGATACATCGGCTGCTGTGTCAACTTGCATCAAAATTGGTTTACCATTTATGATTACTTCTACCATGATATGTTTCTTTGCACCTTTGTTGACTGAATTTATGCAAAACGCAAAATCAGTTTCTAAACTAACCTGATTATCATGAACATTTTCCGCATTATTCTCTTGACCAATAGTATCAACTGTAGCATTTATTTTCTTTGCGTACTGCTTAGGGAATCTACAAGCAGTTGCAAAATGACCCATCTTTCTGCAATTCTGGCATGTCTGTCCAGTAGCAGGGCATTTCTTTGCTTCGTATGCAAGATGATCAGTTTTACCACACCTATAACACTTGGGTTTTTCCTGTTGTTTCTGTGTATAAGCCTGATTCTGATATTTATGAACATTAGTGTTAGGCACTTTTCTATGACTAGGCTTTGACATATTCCCTCTCTGATTCTCATTGGTTTTCCACTTAGAACCTACTGTATTAATTTTAGAATTTTCCATTCTATTGCTTGTAGAACTACCTATTATGTTCCTTTGCCTATTTGATGTTTCTAAAGCTCTGCCTGTTATCAATACCTTTTCTAATGTTAAGTCTTTATCTTGCAATAATTTCTTTCTTAGCTCTTCTGATGTGCAATGTGCAATTACTTGATCTATGATAACATTTTCTAACTCTAGAAATTCACATGAAACGGCTAAATTCTTTAGTCTAGTCATAAATGCATCTAAACTTTCATTTTCTTTCTGATATGCCTGCGCTGAAAACTGGTATCTTTCAAAGAATTTATTGACCTGAGGAGCAAAATATGTGGTAAGAGCCCTAATTGCAGCTTCACTTGTGTCATCTGTAGGCTGCAAAGTCTTAAACACTTCCCGAACTTCCCTCCCTGCTGTATGAAGTAATAATGCCTTCTTTTGGGTATCCTTCATGTTCCCTAATGCTTCTAAATAAATCTTAAATTCCTCACACCACTGTTACCATCGTGTTGCAACAGAATTGGGCTCAGCAGTGATGCTGAAACTTTCGGGGTGTTCTATGTTAAAAGGCATTTTGATTGCTTACCTTAATACCTAGATTAGGTTAAGCTACTGTTCTGCAGTCACAAGTTTACTTCCTACCTGTTTTGTAGCCTACCCAACTTTAAATATCACCCATTCTTGATTGGTTTGTTTGATGAAATTCCTGTTCTGCTGCTTGTACAATCTTCATTGGGCGATTTTACTCTTGTCCCTTAATGTGCATAAGGACCTTCTCTTGTGCTGGCCGTCCTTGTACATAAGGTCCAATGTTTCTCCCTGCTTGTGTCCGTCGTCCTGAGCGTCGCCAATTTGTTGTGTTTTACTTTGGTAGGAAGTTCTATTAACCATAATAATTACCTGGAACATAGATGAACAATTGTTAGTAATTATTTCTCAGCTGATCCCATCTCTTGTCGTCAATTTGTTGTGTTGTACTTTGGTAGGAAGTTCTATTAACCATAATAATTACCTGGAACATAGATGAACAATTGTTAGTAATTATTTCTCAGCTGATCCCATCTCTTGTCGTCAATTTGTCTGTATGGGATTAAATAGGACGTTGGTATTCTTAAAATATAAGTTTAATGTAACTTATGACTACATTGTTCTTTGACAGCTGACTCCCAAGTGTGTGTGGAGTGTCAAACACAATCGGACAAAACCAAAACATTGCTAAACAAAAGAGCATTGCTCTGAAAAGACTTAAATCCTACTCCAGTACAAAACTATAAAGAATCACATCCTATCTTTGAGGTAATCAACAAATGATTGAATCCTAATACCAAAACAAATCATTACTCTTATGTACAAAGCATAACATGTTTTATTCATGCAATATGATGCAATGTTGCGCAATACCTGCAACACTTGAAACAATATAGTACATTCTTACAATAATACATAACAGAGTTTTCATCAACGACAAATTGCTTGCCGTCCCCCTCGAAAAGGTAAAGTTCTACCCGAGCTTTGAGGCATATCCGGACTGTTATGTCAGACTCAGGTCCGAACCGGCCTCCAGGGAGGAGACCGAACCTAAAGAAGTGATTGTTTTCGAGCACTCTAAGGCCCAGGCTATGCTGGCTGATTGCCTCAAGAGCCGAGGCTTCACTAACTCAAAGATGCCAGCGTTGAGCAAGAAGCATCCATCCTTTCTTGCTCCTCCTACCATGATCTTTCCCTTCATGGAAAAGGCTCTAAACGCGGTCTTGAAGGCGGTGGAGGAAGGAAAGCCCTGCCCTACACTGGAGGAGTGTAGGCCTCTCTCATTCGCCTTACCCTCCAATGATAAAAGCTGGAAGGATATCCAACTTACCTTCACGATTGGGAAGCTGGAACCTGACATCGCTGGACGTCAGTTTAATGAAGATCTCCCCAAACTTAATGACCATCTGCTGCGTAGGGAACAAGACACCAAAGAGAGGCTAGCTGCCTCCCTATCTCATCAAGTTCAACTTGAGGCAATGGCCGGGGACATTCGGGTCCCGGACTTCAACATGGTTCTTGCCAAGACCCACCTAGACTCCGTCCTGCACCTCCACCGAGACCCATCACCTGGTCCCTGGATAAGGTGCTCCATTTTGCCTCTAGCTTGGACAATGAATCTTGCCTTCTGAAAGACTTGACTCAAAAATTAATTTTCCCTTTTGCTCTCACATCGGGAGCCTGAGTCAGAGAAATAGTGGCATTATCAGGAGAAGAGGGGCAGATACAGTTCGCCGACAGAAGGGAACTTACCCTCTTCCCTGACCCTACGTTTCTCGCCAAAAATGAACTCCCCACCAAGAGATGGGGACCTTGGAGAATCTGCTCTCTGAAGGAAGATGTCTCTCTATGCCCAGTGGAGAGTCTTAAGGTCTATCTTCGAAGAACTTCAGACTTTGGCGGAGGACAGCTTTTTAAAGGAGAAACATCGGGTAGTGACCTGTCACTTAAACAACTAAGGGGGAAAATCACCTACTTTATTCGCAGAGCGGATCCTGATAGTACACCCGCAGGTCAGGATCCTAGGAAAGTCGCCTCTTCTCTAAATTTTTTCCAAGGTATGAATTTCGAAAGCCTCCGATCCTTCACAGGCTGGAAATCCTCAAGAGTGTTCTTTAAACACTATGCCAAGCAGGTGCACGAAGTTAAAAGATTCGTGGTAGCAGCAGGTAGTGTATTGAAACCAGCTGCTTAGTGCTGCGTAGAACAGTGAGTTATTTTGGGACTCTAACTCAACGGGTGCCTGTGTTGACCCTAGTGCCATACATAGTGATTTCAGGTGACACTTAGTGTCACAAAAGATTGTTCTTCCTCAAGGTGAAGAGACATAGATTCTAACACGTGTGCCACATGTTCATGGACATGAAGTGTATTGTGACTCTTAAAGACTTTCGTTCCCCAGGAACTTATGTTTATAAAGGAAAATTCTTTCCTTCCAGATTCCACATCACCGTCTTTCAGTTCATGATCTATGTCTGTTATTCAAAAACTTTATTGTAAATTATTTACCTTATTTTACTTTATTGCAATTTCTTGAATAAAATAGATATTTTATTTGCCATGTGAGTCTTATTTCGCCTTTCCATATGAAAATAAATTGCTGTTACTGTGTTTCAATGCCTCAAATTATTCGTTATTATATTATATATGATAATTATCCTGTCTGCAATATGCTCACCAAGCAAGTTAAATATTGTTCCTATACAAATATTTAACCTTCCGATCTGTCTACGAGACCGGCACGATCCTCGCATCCAGGTGAATTTATCTTCATTAGGGTACTTCGAGATGTTCCTCATGTCCAAACAGGACCTCCCTGCCAGGGGGCCAGGAAGCCATGTCATTGTTTATGCCACTGGTAGTGACATATAACGGAGATGTCACGGTCTCTAAGGTCGCCAGACCAAAGGAATATTGTTTGAAGTAGAAGGCACTTTGAAATGGGGAAAAACCAACGATACACTAATTCTCTGGTACACTTCCATCAGGACGTCATGGCTTGAGCCCAAAAAACGGATTTTGAGCGAAGCGAGAAAACTATTTTTGTGTGAGATGGCCATGACGTCCTGATGGACCCGCCCTTCTGGTTCTTGTTCTGACTGTCAGGCCCCTCCCTTTCATATTGTATCATGGAGGCTGGCAGAAATGCTGAATATGGAATGAAGAGGACGGACGTGACATCAGTCAAGATGGCAGACAGCTATGGCTGCCGTTTGTTTACTTCGCGAGGTACCGTAACAGTAATGTAGGAGGATAACTTTGCAACGGCTCCTCAGTTATCTTGCTACCTTTCCCCCTCGAAGCATAAACGCTATGTGGGGTACAGAGAGCCATGTGGCATGTCAAGCATACGTCCCCTGTTGATATACGATATCCTAAAGGAAAACCTTTAGGGTACTCGCACCAGAAGTTAGAATTTTGAAACCTTTGGTCCCTTTCGATCCTATCGGGTGATTTTTGTCCCAATAATTTCTTAAATTACACTGAACAGGGATTTAACTGCAGTAAATCCCATTGAGTGGGATATTTCAGTGTTTTAGGGTTTCCTTGATGCCAGACGTATGAAGAGAAATATAATGAACGCACCCAGCGCCCACGTGTCGGTTGTCAACGTCAACAAGGTAAAGCTTCTTGTAAAGGTGAGTGAAAATTTTACGTTTTTTTCATATCAGCATATACTAGATGACATCATCTTATGTTTAGAATCAAAGTTAACATATCCGTGAAGCTTTGGGATTCGATAGGTCTTTCCAAGGCTTTGTATTTTTTATATTATTTGATGTTTTCTTTCCTTGGGATGAAAATGTCCCATCAGGATTTTGGGGTAATGAAAATTGGGATAATATTATCCCCGCAGTGTTTTCTTTGATATGAAAAGAATATAACAAAACTAAATTTTTATTGAGAGTAAGTCCTTTTTTAGTGGCTGGTTGAGTATCTTTTTAAAGATTATAGTATGCAGGTGCACAGAATAGCCATCCTTGTTTACCTAACCTAACTTAGCCATTGTTTCCTTCCGATTTTCGACTCTAGGCTATATATATATATATATATATATATATATATATATATATATATATATATATATATATATATATATATATATATATATATATATATATATATATATATATATATATATATATATATATATTAAATATTGTTTTCTTGTGTTTTCTTGCAGATGAGTAAAAGAAGGCTAACGGAAGAGGAAATACAATTTGCACTGGTAGAGGATGACGACGATTATGAACCATCAGATGCTGACAGTGATGGAACAAACAATTCTTCTTCAGATGAATCACAGGATGATACAGTCACAGAAGAGGAAGACCTAGAAGCACCCACTAGCCCAGAAAATGATTCGTACAGACGTATGGAATATGTGTGGACTAAAGACACTACAAATTTTGTGCCTAAGCATGACATACCAGATAAGCATGACTGCATTGTAACTATGTCTGTAACAAGAGCTTCATCAGAGTTGGAAATCTTCCTAAGATTATTTCCAAAGAGTCTTTTTCTACAAATAGCACATTACACTAACGAGAGACTTGATATTTTGGCTGAAAAGAAGAAAAAAAATATTCAACACACATGTCTCTCAGAGTTGATGGTAATCTTCGGATGCACACTAGTGATGTCTTACAATCGAGTACCTGCCATGAGAATGTATTGGTCAAGAGAGTCCTCACTAAGAAATGAGAAAATAAGCGAGTCAATTTCAAGGGATAGATTTCAACTAGGTTTTTCGAAACTGTACTTCAATAATCCATGTAAACCAGCAGAATCTTCCAAGATATTCTATGTAGAAGATGTGGTGAGGTGCTTGAAAAAAACTTTTCTTGCTGCAAGAACAGACAGCACATTTCAGTCCATAGATGAAAGCATGACAAAGTTCAAGGGACGTTCCAGCATGAAACAGTATTTGCCTATGAAACCAGTGAAACGAGGAATCAAAACCTGGGTAAGATCAGACTCAAATACTGGCTATGTGTATGACTTCAATATCTATCAAGGAAAGGAAACACAAGTTATGGAAGGAACTCTTGGTGAAAGAGTAATCAAGATGTTTTCAGAAACAATAAGGGCACCAGAAGTATGCTTATATTTCGACAGATTTTTCACATCTGTTAGACTCATGTCTTCACTCCCATTTGCAGCAGTTGGGACTTGTATGCCAAATAGGAAGAATCTTCCAAAGCTTGACGTCAAACTTCAACGGGGAGAGTCAGAGATGTACGTTTGTAATGAAGGCATTCTGGTAGTTTCCTGGCAAGACACCAAGTTTGTCACGATTCTGAGTAATTGTCATAATACAGAAATAGGTGTGACGCAAAGAAAAATTAAAGATGGAACAAAAAAAGATCTGCAGTGCCCTGAAGCTTTTATATTTTATAATGATCATATGGGGGGTGTTGACTTAGGGGATCAAATGATAACTCTGTATGACCTTGACAGAAAGAGCAAGAAATGGTGGATCAAAGTATTTTTCAGACTTCTAATGACAGCGGTGTACAATGCACATGTTATTCACAACGAAATCAACCACAAGAAGCGCCCTTTCATTGACTTCTTAGTAACATTAGCAGAATCTTTGATTGAAGAGGGAAGGGAAAATCTGCCACAGAGAAGAGTACGAAGTTTAGGACGGCCTTCCAAAACTTCTAAGGAGCTGAAGAATGTTGACCATATGCCCGTGCATGAAGAAAGCTGTCGAAGATGCATAAGATGCTCTTAAAGGAAGAAAGAAAAGCGAACAAGGTATCAGTGTCAAACATGCAAAGTTCCACTTTGTTTACAATGTTTTCCTATCTACCATACATAAACAGTTGAGTAAAAGCCTCCCAATCATATAGTTATCAGGCTGTTTTTCATTTCACTTTTTTTCAAAGGAAAATATAATTATATTGCCTAAGAATTTTCAATGGTGTATGTGTTTAAGGGGCGGAGTGGTATGGTCACTGGCATACAGATATCCTGGCGAGGGTTCAAATCCCCGCCGGTCCGTAGTCTTTGGGCGGTTCCGCCTTGGGCTCTGATCCCGAGGTCGTTAAGAGAATCCAGACTTTAATGTATTAATATATATGGCTTATTTGAAATATGAAAGAAACACGTTTAAATGTGAAAAAAAAAATTATCATATATATATATATATATATATATATATATATATATATATATATATATATATATATATATATATATGTACTGTTTTTGTATAACCTTTGGAATATATACGAAAAAACAATTCTTCGATAAAATGTTTTAGTCACTATATAGCTAGTCTTTTCATACTTTTCTGGAAAGGGTCGTTTACTTTGCAATTCAACTTCGTTATTTCCCTCTGAAACCGACTCTCAATTTGAGGACCAACGAGAGAAATGGGTCTAAAAACTTTGGCAATATCTCAAAAGTGCCACTGCTCTCTTTATGACTCTCTTATGAGTAGGAATTCCGTTCGAGATTGGTCGATTTTACTGACACGACCGAGTTTCATAGTTATTTAAAAAAAAAAAGAATAAATATTCTTCACATACAAGTGCATCGGAATGGTAATATTATTTTTAGCTACTAACATAATTATCCATGGGAATATCACTGCACGAAAAATTGGTAAAATGGTGAAATAAGGAGAATGACAATGATAGAAAAGATTACGAAGATGATAAGAGTGTCACGACTAAGATGGTGTGGGCACGTGTTGAGGATGGGTAGTGAGGAGGGAGTGAGGAGAGTGAGGAGGAGGCAGAAAATTAGATGGCAAGATAATTTGAAGGATGATATGGAGAGAAGAGGTTTGGCGGAAGAGGAGGCCTTTGGTAGAAGGCATTTGAGAGGGCGCATCATGTAATCGATCCCTTAATGTAAGGACAACGGTGGGAAAAAATAAAATCATCCAGAGTATATACAGGGGAAAACTAAATGAAAAGGTAGGAAATATAAGATTAATACAAGAATGTCTGCTCAGAGGAAATTAATTAGAGCAGATAGTGGTAAATCGTTGAGCAAAAGTTAATATTGTAACGTCCAAGAGAATTTCCAATGATACCAGAAAGAATATAATGCATGAATGGGTTGCCTGGGGTGAGCTGAATTCCATGATCTACAGTGGTTAGTTTAAGGTTTTAAAGGTCGGTCATAAGCGGCACAGACAAGGGATAGGAGTATGTCCTTTCAACCAACCATATACAGTAAATACTAGAGTATGTGACCCGTCAAATATGCTAACTTTCACACATACATCTACACACGCACACGCACTGCCATCTCACCAAGGTATGACTCCTTTCCCTATCCCTAGTCGTGGCTCGGGAAAGGCTAAGAGATGAGCGTGAATATATATATATATATATATATATATATATATATATATATATATATATATATATATATATATATATATATATATAGACAGACGCTTGCTCTTTATTACATGAATATATATGGATGATGATCGTAGTGCTTAACCCCTTTTGCACCCAAGCTAAGACCTGGGAGGACCAGGCAATGCTTGGTAAAGACTCAGCAGGTAGAAGAACAAACTTCATCAAACACCCCATTCTTAGTTCAAAAGTAGGAGGAGTTTGTACACACTACCAGCAACCATCGGGCTACAGCGGGTCCAGAATTCCTGTCCATATAGCAAGGTAGGGAGGTTTCCAATAGGCTACAACAATACTTATGATAGACACCTTTTGTAGGTTAATGAATCATTTGATTGTAAATATCTTTTTCTATCCAGTAATTGAATAAGAAAATTTTATTATTGATTTCAACCTTATGAAGGTGTTAATATTAATCTTGAACATAAAAAGACGATCGGACGATACCCTTATATATATATATATATATATATATATATATATATATATATATATATATATATATATATATATACATATATATATATATATATATATATATATATATATATATATATATATATATATATATATATATATATATATACACACACACACATATATATATATATATATACATATATATATATATGCGTGTGCATGTGCGTGTGCGTGTGTGTGTGTGTGTGCGCGCGCGTGTGTGTGTGTGTTTGTGATGAATCCTGAGATTAGAAATATGAAATTTACAAGTCAAAACATAAAACATTTATGACACTCTTTAAAGAAAAAGTTTACCAACGCTGTCATCGCCTTTTGATGCAATAAAAATGACAAACACAACAAAAGTAAATAAGTAAAGACATGAACCTCCTTAAATAAAAGTAAATGATAGTTTTCCTTGATATCCATATCAAATAAAAAGCAACAATATCTTTAACTATTTCAGTCTCTATTTGAAGATACGGAATAGAAGATGCTGTTTTTGCTTTATTCATCATTATGATGTGGGCGAGCTATTCAGAAATGAGCTTCGAATTTGTACGAAATATAAAAAGCTCTTGAACATTCGTGTTATTGCCATCAATAGATTGCTTCACGAGAGAGAGAGAGAGAGAGAGAGAGAGAGAGAGAGAGAGAGAGAGAGAGAGAGAGAGAGAGAGAGAGAGAGAGAGAGAACGTATTAGCAAAAGTGTTTTTTTTTTTTTATTTCCCCTTTGTAGAAAGGTCGAAATTGCCATAATTCAGCAAACGATTAAAATAGAATTGTGTAATCCATACAATATTGAGGAACTATTTCTCCCTCGACATCTTTACTTGAATTTGATAACAAAGGGATTAAAAAGAAGAGATGCTGAGAAAGACAGGTGTTGTGAAGCGACTGTTTATTCGACGGTTTATTGATAGGGAAATCGTAAATCCAAATAAGATCCCCTTTGAAATTGCCTTGAACTTAAGATTATAGTATCGATGTTGAGTTGGAAGATTCAGATGACGATTAATTTACTGAATTTTTATATACATATTATTGCATGAAAGAAAGAAAAGAGACATTATCTCTTTAACCTTTAATGTACCTCTCTCTCTCTCTCTCTCTCTCTCTCTCTCTCTCTCTCTCTCTCTCTCTCTCTCTCTCTCTCTCTCTCTCTCTCTCCTCCTCCTCCTCCTCCTACGACCATTGACGCAAATGCATTCGGTTAGATTTCGCCAGTCGTCTCTATTTTCAGCTTTTAAATAAACACTTCTCCATCCATTATCTCGTACTTAGTACTTCATAGTCCTCAGCCATGTAGGCCCCTCTCTTCCAGCTTTTCTAGTACCTTTTGGAGCCCAGTTGAATGTTTGCTGAACTAATCTCTTTTAAGGAGTGCCAAGAGCATGCCCAAACCATCTCCATATACCTCTCACCATGATCTCATCCACATATAACCCTCGGATAATCTCTCTTATAGTTGCATTTCTAATCATGTCCTACAGTTTGACTCCCAATATCTTTCTGAGGGCTTTGTGATCAACTATATAAACCTGTTAGATATTGTTCCATTGTCATACAACGACAAATGTGCATACAGTAACATCAAAATCAATAGAATTATATCTAGCCAGGTTTTTATATGTAATTTCAGGTTATTTGATTTCCAAATTTTCTGATTTGCATTCTTCAATCATTAAATAAACTCCAAATTCTAAAGACACTATATTAAAGATCTTAGTTCCTAAATATTTGAATAATTCTACCTTATTATTCCTTACTACTTCCAATGATATTTCATATACCATTGCATATTCCTTTCTCGTCATCCCTGTCTTTCTTCTACTTATCTTGAGTCCAAATCAAGGAACAGGAATATTTGAAAAAACTCAAGCATTTTGAAGGAAACAGAAGAGGTCACTAAAACATTTGGGCACCCTCATTATTTCTATAGACAACTCGATAGATTATTGTAGACAGGGCTG
>NC_090753.1:32512364-32514864 GCF_036898095.1 Palaemon carinicauda | reverse complement strand
CCACCTTCTGGTCAATGTCGCCCACCGACGATTGGTCAACGCAGACTCGTACTTGTCGACACCTCTTCAACCCGCCCCCTCTAACCCTGCTCTCCACATCAGCACATCCACGGATGCCTACGCCACCTCCTCACGTCGTACCCGGAAGTTTTCCGTCCAGAACTTCGCCAAACGCCCACGGTTCCTGCCAAGCACGGTATTTATCACCATATCAAGACTACGGGACCCCCAGTCTTCGCAAAATTCAGATGTCTGGCACCGGAACGATTGGCAGCCGCCAAACAGACGTTCGCCGAAATGGAGAAAATGGGCCTTTGCCATAAGGCCTCCAGCCCATGGTCGTCACCCTTACACATCGTTCTGAAGAAAGACGACTCCCTCCGTCCGTACGGGGATTACAGGCGCCTGAACATGCAAACAGAACCGGATTACTACCCCCTCCCAAACATTGCCGATGTGACCTCCTACCTGCACAAAGCGAAGGTTTTCTCTACGCTCGACCTCCTGAAGGGGTATTATCAGGTGCCTATGAACCCAGAAGACATCCCCAAGACCGCCATCACCACTCCGTTTGGCACTTTCACCTTCAATTACTCCTGTTTTGGCTTTCGTAATGCTGGAGCAACGTTTCAACGTCTCATGGATGGCATCTTAGGTGACCTCCCTTTCTGTGTATGTTATGTGGACGACATACTTGTGTTCTCCTCCTCAAAAGAGGAACACCTCCGTCACCTGCGCATCGTGCTCGACCACCTGCAACAAAACGGCCTTGTAGTCCGGTACGGCAAGTGTACCTTTGGCGCCAACGAAGTGTCGTTCTTAGGGCACCGTATCACTCCTGAAGGACTCCATCCCCTCCCTGAGAAGGTAGCAGCCGTTCAAAATTTCCCCCGCGCCCTCGACCGTCAAAGCTCTGCAGGAATTCTTGGGCATGATCAACTATTATCACCGATTTCTGCCAGTCATTGCCGCCACTCTTGCTCCCCTCTACGCCTCCTTCAAGGGCAAGCCAAAGGACCTGAAGTGGGGTCCCCTTCAAGAAGCAGCCTTCTGCAATGCAAAGAAGGCCCTATCAACTGCTGCGGCTCTCACTTTTCCTATCCCACACGCCCCTCTCCTTCTCTCCACCGATGCCAGCGACGTCGCTATTGGTGCAGTACTCGAGCAGGTGGTCAAAGGCTAACCCCGCCCATTGGCCTTCTTCAGCAGAAAACTGTCCAAGGCAGAATCGGGTTATTCTACCTTCGATCGAGAATTGCTGGCGGTGCACTTGGCTGTCTGTCACTTTCGCCATTTCTTAGAAGGTACGCCCTTCGTCATTCGCACAGACCACATGCCTCTGGTGCACGCCTTCACTCGACAGTCTGACGCCTGGTCCGCCCATCAAAGCCGACATCTCTCCGCCGTGGCTGAATACAATTGCACCCTCCAATACGTCCCTGGGAAAATGAATCCCGTTGCCGATGCCCTGTCAAGAAACACGTTGGCTGCCGTTCAACTGGGATTGGATTACAACGCCCTGGCTGAAGCCCAATGACAGGATCCAGAGAATCAAGCTTGTAGAACATCCTACACGTCCCTCCGTTGGGAAGACTTTCCCTCGAAGACTCCAACACCACCCTCCTCTGTGACGTCAGTACTGGTAGACCGCGACCTTGGATTCCTGCTCCCATGCGCCGACAGGTGTTTGATTTCATTCACGGCCTTTCACATCCCTCGTGCCGTTCTAACTGCACAGCTGCTGAAGGCAAAGTTCATTTGGCACGGCATTTCTAAGGATGCTAAGGATTGGGTCCGCGCCTGTACTTCTTGCCAAACTTCCAAAGTACATCGACACACGAATTCAGGAGTGGGCACCTTTCCTCAACCTCAGCGTCGTTTCGCACACATTCACGTCGACGTTGTAGGCCCCCTACCCACATCACAAGGACATCGTACCTGTTTACCGTCATCGACCGCTCCACTCGTTGGCCTGAAGCCATTCCCATGGAAACTGCAACGTCCGCCTCATGTACATCTGCTTTACTCTCTGGATGGATTTCAAGATTCGGTATCCCTGAGCATATTACTTCTGACAGGGGAACCACTTTCACCTCTCAATTGTGGACGTCATTAGCGAATCTCCTTGGCATCACCCTACATCAGACAACGGCCTACAACCCCGCTGCCAATGGAATGGTTGAACGTTTTTCATCGCACCCTCAAAGCAGCTTTGATTGTCCCGCTGCAAGGATTGCAACTGGTTTATTCAGCTTCCCTGGGTCCTCCTGGGACTAAGGACCACTCCTAAAGACGCCCTCGACGTCTTGGCAGCTGAAATGGTGTATGGCGACCCGTTGGTCGTCCCTGCCGAGTTTTTCCTTCTACAACCTCCTCCGACGATCTCCAGCGCATACGTCACGTCGTGGAAAATTTACTCCGTGCCGCCAGACTTACAAGCCCCCAGCAAAGCATCACATACTAGCGGACTTGCACTCTGCAGCGCACGTCTTCCTGCGCA
>NC_090753.1:32497364-32499864 GCF_036898095.1 Palaemon carinicauda | reverse complement strand
ATACACCTTAACCTACAATACACTGACATCATAGCCCAAAAAGTCATATATATAATTATACAATCACAAGACTTAGCATATCGGAACAAACCAAAAATTAATTCAGGAGAACCTTTAGAAAACACTAGAGTATACCACTCAAAGAAAATCTCCTAAACTTTATCTACAAAGCTATAATTTAAACAGAACTACATTCTAACAAAAAAAATTCATACAACCTTAAATGGAGAAACGAGCAAGGCGGCGTATGAAAAGGATCAAGCTAGTACTGTACACTAAATTCTAGAAAGGGTATCCGGAATTTTGTTGTCAGTCCCTTTAACCTGTTTTATAACCAAATTTGACTCGTGCTGAAAAAGGGCCCAGCGCAAAATCCTCGGGTTCGCTCCCTTCATCCGCTCGATGAAAACCAGAGGATTGTAATCCGTCCATATCTCAATTGGGAAAGAAAAATTTGTCACATACGGCTTGAAATAGTTAAGAGCTCCGACCAAAGACAGAGCTTCCTTTTCTATTGTGGAGCAACGTTTTTCCACCGCCAGAAGCTTTTTACTATAGTAAAACACAGGATGAACACCGTCCTCCTTTCTCTGAAAAAGGACACATCCAGTGTCAATGTCACTGGCATCTACTGCTATAATAAAAGGCTTCTGAAAATCTGGGGAAGTCAAAATGGGGTTAGTAATTAATGCTGATTTAATTCAAGTTTATTAAAAGATTCTTCACAATGATACGACCACCAGAACTTTTTCCCTTTTTCTAATAAACTAGTAAGAGGCTGAGCAAGATCTGAAAAATTACGCACAAATCTGCGGTAATAACCCGTCATATCCAACACTCCTCTTACCTCTCTAACATTACCAGGCCTTTTCAAATTTATAATGGGCTCGAGATTAGCTTGTTTTGGAGCCACCTGCCCCAAACCAACCTCATGAATATCACAGTCATTACTATATACTACCAAGTCATAAATATAAACTTCCAGGACTTTAGAGGACGAAATATTATTTAAACAATTTAAATATATTCTTCACAATTATGTGAATAAATTTTATTTCGAAGAGAGAGAGAGAGAGAGAGAGAGAGAGAGAGAGAGAGAGAGAGAGAGAGAGAGAGAGAGAGAGAGATGGGAGTAATTAAGTTATTAGCATAGTGAGCAAATAAAACGAAAATTATGAAAACATTATTTAATACATAGTTTCGCATAACGTTGGAACATCATAATTAATTTGTATAAAAGGAAGATAATGAATTATCCATGAAATGAAACTAACATTCTACACTATATGTTCCATGTAAAGACACTATATTTCCCATTTTCGTGTAATGTTAACTGCCGCTGTCAGTCATTTACGCGGTTTCTTCTTCTTAAGATATTTTAGCAATTTCCGTTATCAAAAGTGTTAACACATAATTCTGCTGCGTGAAGTAGTTGACCCTCCTGAATTTATTGAAATTCATCATAAGACATTGACATTACTGAAATCATTAACTTTCAAGAAAAAAAAGATGTTATCTATTGAAGTTTTCATTTCCTTATCGTGTAAAGTACTTGATTGGTAAGATTCTTCTTTTTCATAAGCAATATTCTACTTCTGCCTTGTCAGTAATCTTAATTACCTATTCTCGTTTATTACAAAATTAACAACACTCTTTTTCATCTCAAATTTCAGTTGTCGTAGAAATACACATAGGGAAACATGTTCATTTTAACAAATTTCCCTTAACATAGCGAAAGAGGGAAAGAGAAAAATTAGAAGACGAAAGAGGAAGAACGAGTAGGAATGAAATTGAACGATGAAAATACCTTAACTCTCGAGAAGGAAGAGAAAAAACTTATTTTTCTTTCCCTAAGGAAGATAAGTTATTACGGGTGAAATCCTCAAATGGAAGCCATTAAAATAACAATAGTCGAGTCAAGATAAAGAATTTGTGCATCAGTTATATCACTAAAATAATCGATATTCATTACGGGCCATTAGTGATAGTAGATAACTAAAGTATAATTAATAAGAATTTTAATTTTATGGTTATAGTTTTGGAAATAGTGAGAGGGAATCTGTAATCTATTTCAGTTGTTGCATGCCTTTGTATTATTTATTTGAATTGTACATGTGAATTAAAGAATAATTTTCAACCCAATAGCTCTTGAATGTTTTTAGCTATCGAGTAAAAATTATCAAAATTTTAATAATAATACCACCAAGAATGAGAACAACAACAACAACAACAACAACAACAACAACAACAACGATAACAATAACAACAAAATAATAATAATAATAATAATAATAATAATAATAATAATAATAATAATAATAATAATAATAATAATAATAAACCTTAGCTTCACCATATCCACAAAATACCTGAAAGTCCAACCAATGGAGGGCATAATTGCTAATTAAGCAGTTATAGGTTATCCCTGACCTCACTTAGTTTAAGGGAATAGGGCATGAGTACTTTAAAAGGTGCTTTACAGGGTTAATGTCAAAAAGGT
>NC_090753.1:32475005-32479364 GCF_036898095.1 Palaemon carinicauda | reverse complement strand
GCCAAACGAAATTGACTTCTGTGCTTACGTAGAACTATTTACAAGCAACAACACATTCAGCAGTGTCGTCGAATTGATTGACATCCAAATAGTAATCAACATACATTCATGTTTGGTAATCAAATACATTCTCGTTTGTCATAACTCAATTTGCGATTTATTCACACCATTGCTAGTTATGGTATTTTATTTCCTTTAAACACATATAGGAGTTTGTTGCTTCCCTGTACACGTGAACTCCGGGTTTACACGGCCCGAACAGCACGCCGAGCCCGGTTGTCGAACCTACTTCTAGAACGGCTCGAAGAGCTTTCAGACAGTACATCGAACCTGAGTGTGCCTCGCGTTAAACAACGTCAACATGTTTCTCGGCCAGGACGATTTGATAGCCATTGCTTTAGCAGTGGCACTAAGAAGAAAAAAAAAAGATCAAAGTGGACGAAGGATTGGCTACTAAAAAGATAGAAATTTTCACACACCAACTTGCTTGTTGCTTTAAGATTAGAGCCAGATGACTGGCGAAATTATTTGCGTATAGATGAAGACACGTACATTGATCTACTAAATCGTGGTCAGCCCTTTCATTACTTATGAAGATACAACTATGAGGAAGGCCATAACTCCTCATGAAAGGCTGAATGTCACTTTACGCTATTTAGCAACAGGAAGGAGTTTTATTTTTTTTTTGTCACGGCGTCTCGTGTGCAGTGAGACTCGAGTTCTTTCAATATTTCATGCAGAGTCGCTATTCCTTTGTTCTGGCTACTTTATTGGAATAGTCTTTTGATTTTAACTTTCTATAAAGCTGGATAAGCCCGATATGCATGTATGAAATCAAGTACGACTTCCTTCTCATTCTTGCTTTCATTAATGGCAGCCATTATTCATTTCTTTGATGATGTTTCTCCTAGCAGTTTGAATAAGAACTGAGGTCCGATGCTCGACACCCGTTCACACGTTCACACCGTTCGTCAAATAATGTAGCTCCGCCCACAAAAGTCAAGATGAGCCGGACTTTCATCGAGCCGTTCGATGAGCGCGCTCGACAACCAAATAGCCCGTTTACACGCTCGGACATCAATTCAAATACAGGGTTGTCGAACCAGGCTCGACGAATTATTCGCCCGTGTAAACCACACCCGGATTAGCATCGATAAACATGTTTTGGAATAAACAAGCTTTATCAAGGAATCCAACATTAAAAATTATTCTATAAGTTTGTACGGTAGCCTTCTAATGGGTTGTTGTAGTGTACTGGAGAAGTCCCTGCCTTACATTCTACTGGACGGGAGATCGAGTCACGCTCAAAATCGCTAGTTTCTTGTATTGTCTGTACCTTGCTATCCATATAGGGCTAGGGCACCACCTATTGCCTGGCCCTCCTTGGTCCTAGCTTAGGTGGAGACGGAGCTTTAGTGCTGGTCATATGGATATTTGGTAAGTCCTTGACATTGCTCTGCTAAAAAATTGTCACGGTGTCTTGTCTCTGGCATTAATGGGTAACCTTTAAACCTTGAAACTAATCATTTGCTATTTGATTAAAACATTAGCCTAATCTAAGTTAAATTATTGATCCTAACATTTATTCCAAATGAACCTAACCTAACTTGGGGTAATTTTACATATGTGTCCATACCTAACATTATTAGTTAATTGCATTGACGCTTTGCTTAAACAACGAATGAAAGGAAGTTATGTTTTAATGATATTTTTTTTTTCACTGTAAAAATGTTAAGGCCTAAGATTAATACCTTTTGTTGAGAAAACATTTTTATCATTTGAATTTTATTATTATTTATTATTATTATTATTAATTATTATTATTATCATTATATTATTATTATTATTATTATTATTATTATTATTGCTGTTTTAGTTACTACTACTACTACTACTACTACTACTACTATGTATTGTTTAACTACAATGATGTTCCTTGAACACATTTTGCCTTTTTGTTATTTGTATTATATTTAATTTTTTTAGTAAAACTTTATTTTACATCTTTTTGAAAATAACCTAAATCTGTATTTCAAAATTGTGAGAATCCCAATTCTCCCAGTAGAAGTTTCTGAAAAATTAATCATCTAACTATTCAATCCTAATAGAATTTCATTTTGTATGTCAAACAAAATCTATCTATAAAAATCTGGTGATTTTGTGTGTGAGTGTGTGTGTGTGTATATATGACTGCGTGGCGCTATAGAAAAATTGTACAAGGAGCTTACACAATATTTGATGATCGAATCTTATTTAAATTTTATCGACCAAGCTTATGTCGCTATTCCATTTTGATCAAGATACACCTTGGGGGTCGTCGGGCCCATAATTACAAATTCGCTAAAATTATAATCTAGGAAAATCGGATGAAATGAGGCAGGCAGGCAACGTAGACTTCAACCTATATATATTTATATATATATAGTATATATATATAATATAAAAGAATTTTAAGGACGCTAATTTTATTTTGATCAAGACTTACCTTGGGGGGTATACAAACCACATAATTACAAACCCCCTAAAACTCCATTCAATAATAATGAAGCAATCACAATGGATATCGACATAGAGATTGTATGAACATAAAAGATTATTTATGGCTATATTAATTTGGAAAATTGACCCCCATACATATGGCATGAATTGACTTTTATTTACGATCTGATAAACTGACATAAACTTGCAGAATATTTAATGAGTAAGTCATGTAATTTTTTATTATTATTTTTTTTTTATGTTTCTACAAAATGATGCCACCCAAAAAGAGATTCTACAGAATATTTACTGGTTGAGTCTTATGTAATTTTTATACTTTTTTTAGTTTTTTACGAAATGATGCCACCTAAAGAGGTTCTCATTCAGTAAATTCGATGAATAGAAGATAGCAGGAAACAGAAAAATAGAGGAATTTATGGAGGGAAACAAATGCAAGAAGAATGGCAGCTAGACATGAGACATAGGATGAAGAACAAAGAAAAATTCATGCAAGCAGAATGGCAGCTAACCATAAAGCCGAAGATGAAGAGCTGAGGAATTAAGAAGGAACACTAATGCATGATGCCACCCAAAATAATGATTCTACAGAATATGCAATGGTTAAGTCTTATGTATTTTTTCATATTTTTTTTTTCTTCATAATGATGTCACCCAAAAAGAGGTTCTCATTCGGTATATCTGATTAAGCAAATTTGCTGAGAGGAAAAAGATAACAGGAAACAGGAAAGCAGAGGGAATTTACGTAGGGGAACAAATACAAGAAGAATGGCAGCTGGACGTGTGACACTGGATGAAGAACAAAGAACAACTCATGAAAGAAGAATGGCTGCCAGCTATAAAGAAGAAAATGAAGAGCAGACGGTTTCAAGAAGGAACAATGATGCGAGCAGAATGGCAGCTAGATATGAGGCAGAGGGCGAATAGTAGATGAATTAGAGAATGGAACAGTAATACAAGCGGAATAGTACCTAGACGTGAAGCCGATGATAGGAGATCAGAGGAATATAAGGATGGAGCACCAATGCAAGCAAAATGTCTGCTAGACGTTAAGCAGATTACGAAAAGCATATAAATTTATGAAGGAACACCAATAAAAGCAGAATGATGCTACCCAATAAGAGATTCTACAGAATATTTAATGATAAAGTTATGTATTTTTTGCCACTCAAAAGAAGTTCTCATTAGGTATATCCGATAAATCATATTCGGTGAAAGGAAGAAAAGAGAGTAGAAAAGAGAAGAGCAGAGGAATTTACGGGAAGGAACAAGGCAAGAAGTATGGCAGCTAGACGAGAGACACTGGATGAAGAAAAAAAAATAAAAATACAAAATCATGCAAGTAGATTGGCAACTAACCTTAAAGCCGAAAATGAAGAACAGATGGATTTATGAAAAACGCTGGATGCAAGTAGAATGGTAGCTAGATGTGAGGCAGAAGACAAAAAGCGGATGACTTTGTGAAGGAACACTATTACACGCAAAATAGCCGCAAGACGTTAAGCTGAAGATAGGAGCAGAGGAATTTAAAAGGACCACTAATGCAAGCAGAATGACAGCTTCACGTGAAGTGAAAAGACAAAGAGCAGATGAATTTAAGAAAACACTAATGCAAATAGAATGGTAAGCAAAAGATAAAGAGTATATGAATTTGAGAAGGAACACTAATATAAGCAGCATGGCAGCTGAACATGAAGCCGAAGAGGAAGAGCAGAGGAATTTAAGAAGGAACACCAATGCAAGCAAAATGTCAGCAAGACATAAAAGCAGAGGGCGAAAGGAGATAAATTTATGAAGGAACACTAATGCAAGTAGAATGGCAGCTAGACGTGAAGCAAAGGACGAAAAGCAGATGAATATGAG
>NC_090753.1:32465005-32470005 GCF_036898095.1 Palaemon carinicauda | reverse complement strand
GTTGGTGTTGGCCCTTCAGCAGAAACTCGTGTGTCAACCGAGTGTGACCAATACGGAGACGACAAAGAGGACGTCCCCCATTTTCGGGGCATCATATTATACCTCCAAGGAGATATGTCATTTGTTACCTCTCGCATTTTATTGCCATCTAGGCTATCCCATTGCTATTGCCATTTTATGCAAACCAATTTCTTGATGTCAGGTAAGAAATCATTACAGGGAATGGGATACCTTCTTGGCAGCAACTCGGATGCAGCCTTCTTAGCCAGTGAATCAGCCTTCTCATTCCCAGACACACCTACATGTGCTGGAACCCAACAAAATTGAACTGTTATACCTCTCCGTCCAATAATAAAAAGCCATTCTAAAATCTTTAAAATTAGAGGGTTATTAGAATTAAAAACTTCTATAGCTTGAAGGACACTCCTTGCATCACTAAAAATTGTAAAATTACCCTCCTTCTCCAACGCTATTTTCTCAATAGCGGTTAATATGCCATACAGTTCGGCAGTAAATATGGAAGCGGTCAGAGGAAGTGCACCTCTACAATTAAAACCATTACTATGTACTCCAAATCCAACGCCAGCATCAGATTTGGAGCCATCAGTATAGATAAAAGTTGATCCTCTATGTTCTTTAACATGTTCATTAAAAAGAGACCTGGCTTCTAGGTCTGACATATTCTTCTTACCTCCAATAAAATATTTACAAAAAAATATCTCTGGTAACTTCCATGGAGGCGTTGATGATACCTTGAATGGAAGTACTGTATTTCTAATTATATCCAGACTATTTAATAATCGTTTCACCCGAAAGCCATAAGGTTGAGGAGATTTTGGGTGCAACTCAAAGTATGATGCGTGTCTTACAAGGTTTGCAGTCTGAAAGGCTAGAGAGTTAGGGAGTCTTTGCAATCTAAACCAATACCGAATAATGGAAGACATTCGGTAAAGGTCTAGAGGTAACTCTTCAGCATCAACAAGGAGACTTGGGATAGGCGAGGTTTTAAAAGCTCCAGTAGACAATCTAATACCTGCATGATGTATAGAGTCTAATATTTTTAACCCTCTTGGGGTGGCTGAAGAATATATTTCACAACCATAACTAATTTTGGAAAAAATCAAGGCCTTGTATAATTTTAAAATAGTATTGCGGTCTGCCCCCCATGATGTATGGGACAATGCTTTCAAGATATTCAGAGCTTAAACACATTTAGCTTTTAACGCTTTTAAGTGAGAAACCCATGTAAGCCTACAATCAAATATCAAACCTAAAAATTTAGCTTCTCTTGCACATGGTATCCGTTGACCTATAATGTATATATCCGGGTCTGGATGTACTCCCCGGATACGACAAAAATGGACAATGGTAGTTTTACTTGTCGAGAACTTAAATTCATTCATGTCAGCCCACTGGATAATTTTATCAATAGAGAGTTGGATTTTTCTCTCAACCATTGCCATTCTAGTGCCAGTAAATGATATTGAGAGATCATCCACAAATAATGTTGAGAGAACATCCTGGAGAATGGCTGATGATATCCCATTAATTGCTAGTGCAAAAAGGGTTCACACGCAGCACACTACCCTGAGGAACTCCTTCTTCCTGGCACTTACTCTCTGATAGAGTCTCCCCCACTCTCACTTGAAAAACTCTACGTGAAAGAAATGCCTGAATGAATAGTGGCAGCTCTCCTCTCAATCCCAATTCATGAATGGTTTTAAGTATACCATATCTCCATGTGGTATCATATGCCTGTTCAAGGTCAAAAAATACTGTCACATGGTGCTGTTTGGAAGAAAAGGCTTCACAGATAGAAGACTCAAGTCGTATTAACACATCAGTTGTTGAGTGCATTTTTCTGAATCCACATTGAATCGGTGATAAAATACCCTTCTTTTCAAGGTACCACATCAGCCTTGCATTGACCATCTTCTCCATGATTTTACATAAACACGAAGTCAATGCAATAGGTCGATAGCTTGCTGGTAAAAACTTGTCCTTACCAGGTTTTAAAAAGGCTAAAATAATGGCTAGTTCCCAAACACTTGGGTAACTATGATCATGCCATATTCTATTAATAATACCTAGAATAAATAACTTTGTATTAAAATGTACATGTTTAACCATTGCATATGGAATTCCATCGGGTCCAGGAGCTGTATCGTTGCAAGTAGCAAGTGCGGAATCAAGTTCTCTTTCAGTAAAAGGAGAATTATACGATTCTTCCCTTCCTGTTGCAAAATTTAAAATTTTCTTTTCTTCAATGCTCCTGTACTGGTGACCAGGAGCTGCTACACTCTTGCACGATTCATTTGAAAAATGGTCAGCCAGGGCATTACTAACTTCATTTCCTTCAGTCACAAACTGACCATTCACTTTCAACACTGGTGGTGGGTTCGGGGTAAATTTGCCTGCATTTTTTTTTATTTTCCTCCATACAGAAGATGGTGGTGTTCTACTATTAATGGAGGAAACAAAAGCCACCCAAGATTTGCGTCTAGGTTCTTTCATGGCACGACGGAACTGTGCTCTACACTTTTTGTATGATATCAAATTTTCATCAGTACGGCGTCTACGCAATCTAGTCAGAGATTTTCTGGTGGCTCTGTGCAAGGCTGTTAATTCTGAGGACCACCACGGGACTGGTCGTCTTTTGAATAGTCCTGTGGTTTTGGGAATCGAATTGATTCCTGCTGTATGAAGAGATCCATTCAGTAGGTCTATGGCATCATCAATACTTTCAAACTGTTCTGCTCTCCCTTCGATTTCACTTACCTCAGAAAATTTAACCCAGTCTGCCTTGTCTAGATTCCAACGTGGCGATCTTTGCAAAGGTGACCCTTGTTGGTGTTTATAATGATTGGTGCATGATCACTAGTATGCCAATCATCTAATGTCCTCCAATCAAAATCAAGAAGGCAGTTAGAGCTTGCAATTGAAAGGTCAATGCATGACAAAGTACCTGTCTGAACATGGAAGTGCGTGGGCTCTCCTGTATTAAGGAGCCCCCACATCCTCATTCTCCACAATTGATGAGATAATATTGCCCCTTGTGTTGGTCAAAACATCACCCCATAAAGGATGTCTACCATTCATATCTCCCAGTAAGAGAAAAGGTTGAGGAGGTTGTTGAATGACTTCTGCTAAATCATCATATGAAATATTATCATTTGGAGGTAAGTACAGAGAGCATATTGTATATTTTCTCCCTATATCAATTTGTACAACAACTGCCTGCAGGGTTGTACGTATAGACATGGGTTTTTGGGGAACATCTCGACGAATGTACATGAGACTTCCGCCATGGCTCCCTGCTTGTTGATTATATGGTGTTCTATAGCTAACATACTATCGAGGACTAGGAGTGTTAGAATCAAGCATACTTTCCTGTAGACATACAATTATGGGGGAATGCTCATGAATTAGGAGCTTGAGTTCTTCATATTTCGCCCTCAAACCCTGACAGTTCCATTGCAAAATGGAGGAGAAAACTATGGATTATTTCTGGAAGACATCTTGGATGAGGTCTTCCCATTAGCAGTTTTTAATTTAACATTATTACCAGTAGGTTTCTTCAGAGGTGGTATGTTCGGTTTTACATTTGTGTTTTTCTTTGTATTCTTTTTATCTATTTGTTGAGGTGGATGGTGGACCTCAACTTGAATTTCTGATTTATTCAGTTCATCTTCTGGTTCATTAGAAACATCAACAGACAAAACATCAAATTTATTTGATGTCATAACCTTAACGTTTCTAATGGAGGGTGGAGAGAGAGATGGAGGTCTCTCTCTTTTACGATTAATAGATGGTGAGATTCGAGGTTTTTGCACCTTTCCCACAACAGGTGCATCAGGTAAGTTAGTCTTAAGTGTAACCTCCATCAGATCAGGCAAGGACATGGCCTGAGAGAGGTTTGTATTATTTTTTGTAATGGCAGCTGAAGGCTGTACAGCAATGGGCAATGACCTAGTGTTAATACACCGTGGTAAAGCCTCAGGAGGTAATATGGTTACTTCGTTATTTGACATTTTGTCAGATAGTATACTTTTTTTTTGAGCTATTAGCAGCGCTAGGTTGGTTTGATTTTAATGCCTTAGCATATGTATTTGATTTATTTAATAGTCTTTTGGCATGGGTCACACTTATATGTTCTAAGTTTGATTTGTTGAGGGCAGCTTCCTCCAACTTATATAGCTCGCAGCTCTTGTCTGTGGATTTGTGATTCGAGCTGCAATTTAAACACCTGGCTCCAAGTGCACACTCTCCATGGTAAGATTTGGAGCAAATACCACACATCTTCTCATTTTTGCAAACTTTGGACGGGTGCCCAAATTTAAAACAATTAAAGCATTGCAATGGCTTCTGCTTGAAGGGTCTTACTTTAATCATTTCTTTCTCGATAATAATATGAAAAAGTACATCAGCATCCTGGAACGTAAGGATTATCATTGATGTACCTGGAACTTTATGAACTTTCTTTACATTTAATGGACACATGGCCAGTATCTCCTCCTCTGTAAAATCATATAGATCTCTGTTAAAAACTACGCCCCCTCCGTAGCTAAAATTTAGGTGGGGTTTGACATCTAACTTAATGTCATCATTACTTATTTTCAGATTGGATAATATTACCGACTGTGTACTGGATTTGGCATGGATAAGGCTTGAAGGGTCTTACTTTAATCATTTCTTTCTCGATAATAATATGAAAAAGTACATCAGCATCCTGGAACGTAAGGATTATCATTGATGTACCTGGAACTTTATGAACTTTCTTTACATTTAATGGACACATGGCCAGTATCTCCTCCTCTGTAAAATCATATAGATCTCTGTTAAAAACTACGCCCCTTCCGTAGCTAAAATTTAGGTGGGGTTTGACATCTAACTTAATGTCATCATTACTTATTTTCAGATTGGATAATATTACCGACTGTGTACTGGATTTGGCATGGATAAGGCAACTATTTTTTTCCGAAACGAGATATATCGCCTGG
>NC_090753.1:32446912-32454505 GCF_036898095.1 Palaemon carinicauda | reverse complement strand
GAAGAAGTTAAGGACCTTGATTACTGGGAAAGACTGCAATTTTTAAAACTATACAGTCTAGAAAGGAGAAGAGAACGCTACATGATAATACAAGCATGGAAGCAAATAGAAGGAATTGCTGAAAACATCATGGAGCTTAAAGTATCAGAAAGAGCAAGCCGAGGTAGATTAATAGTACCAAAAAGTATTCCAGGTAAACTGAGAAAGGCGCACAGGACATTAATCCACTATGCACCAGCATCGATAATGCAGCGACTATTTAATGTGCTGCCAGCTCATCTAAGAAACATATCAGGAGTGAGCGTAGATGCGTTTAAAAATCAGCTCGTATATACCTAAGATGCATCCCAGACCATCCAAGACTGGAAGATGCAAAATACACCGGAAGATGTATTAGCAACTCTCTGGTGGATATACGAGGTGCCTCACACTGAGGGACCTGGGGGAACCCAAACAAAAAATAAGGCAATAAGGTAAGGCTCTCTCTCTCTCTCTCTCTCTCTCTCTCTCTCTCTCTCTCTCTCTCTCTCTCTCTCTTCAAAAGAACTTTGAAGACAATAGAAATAGAACCATTTCTCTTCAACAGAAATCTGAAGACTGTAGACCAAAGACCCTATGTAGACTATTACATAGCAATTCGAGTCTTTAGGCTCGTTCTACGAGTTAGCAAATTAAATTTTTGAACAGCGATGAGGGTAAGGGGTATGAGAAGGAGCCCTAGCCCATGAATACGTTTATATAAAAATAGAAGATTGATAAACCTTTATTACTACAAATCAGATGCATTTGATGGTAGATATAGTTGAATATTTTGTAAGACCAAGCTATTGTTGATTGATTAATGCATAAATATATTATCTGTGTAGTTATCAAAATGATTGAGCCTAGCCAAACCAGTAGACAATTTGTTCAGTAAATAAGTTTCATTAAATAAATTTGAGCAATCATATCAAATCTTAAATGTCTAAACTTCGACTTAAAGCAGAGCTGCATATAGGAGAGAGAGAGAGAGAGAGAGGAGAGAGAGAGAGAGAGAGAGAGAGAGAGAGAGAGAGGAGGGGGGATCTGCAAAACATTTACAAAAAGTGAGAGGGCTTGAAAATATGATAGATCGTAGAAAAAAAGGAAGAAGTCGATCGAACAATAGAGGCAATAAATTCTTACAACTGGCGAACAGTTTACAACCTATTCCTTAAATAACGATCAAATTGTAACCATGAACTTCATAGGAAGAGAGAGAGAGAGAGAGAGAGAGAGAGAGAGAGGAGAGAGAGAGAGAGAGAGAAAAAAAAAAGAGAGAGAGAGAGAGATTTGGGGTGCGAAATGTTTTTCAATTTTTTATAATTCATAGGGGAAATGTCGAAATATTTAATTTTTCATTTCAAATACTGCTCTGAAAATACCCGAAGACCAGTAAAATACCATATTCTGGAGTCTGGAACACTTTTATCTCTCTCTCTCTCTCTCTCCTCTCTCTCTCTCTCTCTCTCTCTCTCTCTCTCTCTCTCTGTTAATATAAGATCTCACCACACTCCATAAAGCTTCACCTTGACTCTTTCCCTAATTTAGCTTATCGTAATAAATGAACAAAAAAGATAATAATACAAAGGAAGAAAAAATTACCAGAATTATTCCTTATGTAATCTTCATTACTCTGGACGTCACTTGAAAGACTTATACAAATAGCAGTGAATTAATCCTATGTGCTAGTCTCTATCTTTGTTTTTCTTCCAACTATATGTGTTAGAGAGAGAGAGAGAGAGAGAGAGAGAGAGAGAGAGAGAGAGAGAGAGAGTAGTTGATAAATATATATATATATATATATATATACATATATATATACACATAGATATATACTTGTGTGTATATAGATATATACACACGCATATATATATATATATATATATATATGAATAGATATGTAGATATATATATATTATATATATACATATATATACATATATATATATATATGTATATATATATATACATACATATATATATATATTATATGTATATATATATATATATATATATAAATATTTATATTTATATATATATATATATATATATATGTATATATATATATATATATATATATATAAATATATATATATATATGTATATATATATATATATATAAATATATATATATATATATATATATATATATGATAAGCCATATATATATTACTGTTATAACCCTTAGGGTTATTATAAGAGTTCTTATTATAATTGTTGTCAGTAATAAATGTAACTCAGTGCTAAAGGTCAGCGGAAACAAACACTCAAGAAAAGCTTAACAATATTTAATACTTAAAAATAACAAAATTAGATCAACCTTGTTAAAACTACAAATAACATTATTTAATAACAAGGAAGGAAAAATAACGGTCCTTTGAATCACACTGGATTACCTAAAACTAAGAAGCTAAGTCCTAAAAAAGACAAGAGAAATATCAATTATAAACTTGGATCCAACAATTTGGCTGGCCAGAACAAAAAATTACCCTAATACTAATTACAAGAAAGAAGGAAGACGGAGTAAATAAAACAAGAAAAACCATCATAAATCCTACCTATCAACACAAAACTAATGTACACAAAACCTTGTCTATAATAGACATACTGAAAGATATTATGTAGTCACGTCTTAGATATGACAATATATAAAAGATCAAATGATGCAAAGGATGTAAATAGTTCTCCTCACTTCAGTGGATGAATCAGAGGAGACACAAAACTAGGGCCGTCATTCACTTGTCATAACAGCTATCAGGGCAGGTCCTGAACGCCAGGGCATAACCATAAAGGGCAAGCAATCCCAAACGAAAATCAGACACTCTATGTCTTACCTGGCGTCAGCCTCCCTATGGCCATCTCACGAGCTTGCAAGCTCCCAAAACCACAGCAGCTGATTGGAGACGTAAGTGCACCAATTCCCTGGGAAGTCCTCCTCGTCAGGGAAAGGCAGAACTGGCTCGAGTCGCAGGTGACAAGAGCACCTGCAGACAACAGATCAATGTAAGCATCAAAGCGTAATCCAAAGAATCGTCCAAACAAGTTGCCAAACAATCGTCATCCAGAGTCCAAATCACTATGCTGCTATAGGTATATTATCAGGGGAGTGCTCAAGCCCGAACTGAATTCTGTCCGAGCACCAACGTCCAGACATCAAGTCGCGTTCATAAACACTCGTATGTAAAAAAAAAAACAATCGTTTAAAAACGATAGTTCGATAATATAAACAACCGGGGAGGAGGCGCCTAACCACACAGAATTGTTAAATTAAGCACTTTACACTTAAACTTCAAAGAAAACATAAACAAATTCTCATACAAACCAAAGGCTATTCTGCCATAAAAGGATTCTTAAAAACTAGTAATTAAACCTAGAAAAACAAGGCTGATCTAGGACTTTCTAATACCTTCCTCTCCAACAACAAAAACAAAAAATTCCAATAATTTTTTTTTTTATATACAAAACATGAAACCTGTAAAGAGAAAATTATTAACACATCACTCTCAAGACAAAGTAAAGTCTCAGGGTGAAACCTGAAATAAGAATTCTCATGAACAACACTACAACCAATGAATTTTAAAAAACTGAATTGGCACAAAGAAAATGTACCAGCCTAAAAAATAGAGAAAACAAATGAAAAATAAACCATAAGGTCAACTTAGCACCAAATATTAACCACCAGACACTGACTGTCAAAATTCAGCCAATAACATTGAGTTTACACATAACAGACACTACCACAGTATGACCGCCCACACTTTGGTCACTACAGGCTTTACTTTGGTTCAAAAGAAAAACAGACAAATTATAAAATACCTCAAAAAGAAAACCTAATGACTAACAAACCAAACTCTCAGCGAAAAACACACTCATACTCATCCTTACATCTCTAAGAATAACGCACACCAATTGAAGAGACGAGAAGGGCGAGGGGAGGGGGGCCAAGTCGTGATCAAATCTATATCCTTGAAAGGGCATCGGGAATTCGATTCTCCGATCCCTTAACGTGTTTAATCATAAGCGAGAACTCTTGTAATTGCAGAGCCCAACGTAAAATTCTCTGGTTGGCGCCTTTCATGCGCTCGATGAAAACCAGTGGGTTGTGATCTGTCCATACTTCTATGGGATAAGAAAAATTTGTCACATAAGGCTTAAAATGCACAAGAGTACGCACCAAGGCGAGGGGCCTCCTTTCAATGGTGGATATTTTCTCTCGGCGGCTAGTAGCTTTCGGCTGTAATATGATACAGGATGAACCTCTCCTATATCGTTCCTTTGAAAAAGGACACCCCCAATACCTATGTCACTGGCATCCACTGCAATAATAAAAGGTCTCTGGAAATTAGGAGAAGTCAATATTGGATTAGATACTAATACCATCTTAAGTTTAATAAATGCTTCCTCACACTGAGGAGACCACATAAACTTCTGCCCTTTCTCCAACAACTTGTAAGTGGCTGAGCAATGTCCGAGAAATTTCGCACGAATCTGCGATAATAACCAGTCAATGCCCAGCACTCGCCGAACCTCTCTAACATTGCACGGTCTCTTTAAATGCACAATAGCCTCAAGGTTGGCTTGTTTAGGTGCCACCTGACCCAAACCAACCTCGTGACCCAAATAACACACTTTTGCCTTACCAAATTCACATTTTGCTAAATTAGTAACCAAACCTGGCAAGTTTAAGGGCCTCAAATACCTTACGCAATCTCGCCATGTGCGTACTCCAATCATCACTATATACAACCAAGTCATCGATATAAATTTCAGTTCCCTTTAAACCACAAATGACCCTATTCATAAGTCTCTGGAAAGTACACGCGGCATTTTTCATCCCAAAGGGCATTACTTTACACTCGTAAAGCCCAAAGGGAGTTACAAATGCAGAGATCTCTCTTGCTCGATCAGACAGGGGAACCTGCCAATACCCTTTCAATAAATCCAATTTCGTAATGAACTTAGCAGGCCCCCTATGTGATCGAGACAGTCATCTATCCGAGGCAAAGGAAAAGAGTCATTCTTAGTGTGTGTGTTAACCTTACGGTAATCCACACACATACGGAACTTTCCGTCGGACTTCTTAACCAGGACTATCGGGGAGCTCCATGGACTAACGGAAGGTTGGATGAGATCGTGTTCCAGCATATATTTAATCTCCTTATCAACTATATCCCTCTTAATGGGATTCAGGCCGATAAGGACTCTGTTTCACAGGAGAAGCATTACCCACGTCTACATCATGCTCAAGAAAATTAGTTCGACCTGGAGAATTCCGAAATAAATCTGAAAAAGAAGAAATTAAATTAATTACATCCCTCCTTTGAGCAATCTCCAGATGCCCCAGCCCTTCCTTCAAAACTTCTAAATTTTGAATATTATCAAAAAGAGCATCAGAAGACACCTGACAAATCAAATCCTCCAAATCCTCTGAAGGTAAAGCCATACTTTCAACCACAGGCTCATAAACAATAGCAAGAGGATCATGTCTATTAGAAGTATAGAGTTTTAACCTATTTATATGGAATATTCTGCACTTCCGTTTGGTCCCAGGAGCCTCTATTTCATAATTCACCTCCGACAACTTCCTCAACACCTTCCAGGGTCCCTTATATCTTGGTTCAAGGAAATTGTCAGAGTCAGTACTTAAAACTAAAACTAATTCTCCGGGCTCAAACGACCGTGCTTTAGATTTCCTATCAAAATTTAATTTCATAGCAGCTTGAGAACTAGCCAATTTTTCTCTGGCAAATTTCCAGGCTCTAGATAATGTTTTCCTCAAATCCTCCACAAAGTCTCCTACGTTTGCATTCCCACCTCTTTCAGTCTCAAGCATCTCATGAAAAATCTCCAAAGGCCCACGTACTTTATGTCCAAATACCAGTTCGAAAGGAGCTACCCCAGTTGAAGAATTTGGGTGATTTCTTAGAGCAAAGAGAGCAAAGGGAAGACCTTTATCCCATTCCTCCCCTTGTTCATAACAATATTTTTTCAAAATAGATTTAAGGGTCTGATGGAACCTTTCCACCAGGCCCTGACTCTCTGGATGATATGATACACCGGTCTTGTGCCGAATGGCCAGTTCTGCACATTTACCTTTGAATACCCTGCTAGTAAAATTTGTACCGCAGTCAGTTTGAATAGTACGAGGGAGACCATACCTGGAAAAGAATTCAATTAGTTTGTCAAATACAGCCTTAGAAGTTATCCTTCTCATTGGGAAGGCCTCAGGGAATCGAGATGCTCTATCCATAATTGTCAAGAGATGGGTAAACCCAGACTTAGTTTTAGGCAAAGGCCCAACCACATCAATAACTAATTCCACAAAAGGTTCACCTATCGCAGGAATTGGATTTAAGGGAGCTTTAGGAATAATTTGGTTGGGTTTCCCCATCACTTGACAAACCTCACATTCATTAATAAATTGTTTCACAGATGATTTTAATCCTGGCCACCAAAAACATTCTGCCAACTTTCGAAAAGTTTTACATACACCGAAGTGGCCAGAAAAAGAATCATCATGTGCAAGACTCAAGACAGACCTATAGAATTTAGATGGGACAACAATTTGTTCAATACGAGACGTCTTGCTCAGATTATCAGTTAAAGGACGACTAATCCGGTATAGTAAACCATTGATCACACAAAACCTGGGTTTAGTCAAATCTGCAGTGTCACCCAAATCAAAATTAAATTCCTTTTTCTGAGCTTCAATAAATGAAGACCTGTCCCAATCAGGTCTAAAAACATTGCTAACCACACTATTACCACTACTATCTACAGACCCGGGCCTCTCTATGTCTACTTCTAAACTACTTAAGATTAAATCTTCGTCATTATCAATTAAATTTGCAGCCTTTACTGCTGCCCGTGTTGTTACTGCAACAGGACAGGCATGCACAGACAATATGGGGAACAACTCTTGTCCTTTTGTATTTAACATATCGTTACCCAAAATGCCGTCAATTCCAGGAATAGGGAGACACTCAACAACTGCTAATTCTGTCATTTTATCATAACCAGGGAAAGACAATCTGACCTCCACTAACGGAGCCGAAACAACGGTGTTCGGGAACCCTCCCAGAACAACAAAATTTCCTGTATACTCAGCTAAATTTTTCAAAGAGTCTTTCAAAACCAGAGACCGAGCTGACCCTGTGTCCCTCAAAAATTTCACACCAACAGTTTTAGAAGTAGATATTAATTTACCAGGCCAAATATATTTATCATAAAGTAGTCATGCCTCCTTTCTGCTAGAAGACTGACTACTGCTACTACCATCATTACTAGTGTTAGCTACTGGACGGTTTTCAACTACGGGATCGCTGATAACAGGTTTACTAGTAGATATTAGTGACACAGGATTATTATTATTCCTTTGGAGGTACCTTCTTCTGGCATAACACTGTGCCCTGATAATGTCCCTGCTTATTACACCAAAAGCAAGTCCCCCTACCTCTATTATTCATATTACCTGGGCCAGAACCAAACCTATTATCTTCAGAAAAGACATGAGTGTCCTGTCCACTCAAGTCTTTTCCCTGGTTACTATCAGGCTTATGATTTTTTATCTGG
>NC_090753.1:32436912-32441912 GCF_036898095.1 Palaemon carinicauda | reverse complement strand
GCCAAAGCCTCAAATGACGAAAAATCAATTGGTACAATGAATTGTTATACAGAAACTAAAGTATATAGAAACTGACAAGGTTTGAAATATTCACAATATAGCCGAAGGAATATTTCATCAAGTGATTTATAAAACAGAGATAAAAATAACGTTTATGAACTCCACTTATCCTAAAAACAAATTATTAATGTTCACTAACAAGTGAAATAGCGTATTAGACGTGCAGGTTTTCAATTTATCTTTAGTCAAATCAAAACACATTACCCTAATTACATTTACATTAAAACACTACCATAATTACCTTTACCTTAATTACTCAACAAGAATATTCAAACCCCTTACTTATAAAGGTGATGCTTCTCCCCATTTATATTTAATCTGATCCCATCCAAAACATTATCTATGATTTTTTCTTATCTGTTATTGATGAATAAATGGATATGAAGCAAACGATTGATTTATTGTTTGGTTACTAGATATTAGCTGCTGTCAAAAAGTCAAGGATGTCAAAATAGGTTAAGTTAGGGGATGTCCTGGACTGCCTGTTTGTTGATACATTTTGTTAATTTTACTTACTGATTAAATAATTGATTGGTTTGATAAGCTATTCATATTTAAATTTATAAATCTATTTGTTGTTATTTCTTGACTACTTTCACTTTTTTTTTAAATCTATGTGCTCTACCACTCACGTGGCTCTTCGACTTGAGCTCTCCCAAGGCATAACTATCATTACCTCAAATACTACACATACAACCGGATTTTGTATGAATACCAATACCTCTTACAACGCTAATATCTTTGAAACCATTAAAAAATGACTGCAGTCATATTACCTTCCATTTCCACATCTTAGTCTACCAGTATCTAAAAGATAGTTTCAATATCGTCATCTCTTCCTTTTATTTCGAGTCACCCATGAATGCAACCTTTTCATTTTGCTATTTTGTTTGCGTCACACAGCACTGCAACCCTTTCTCTTTACTGTTCCTTTCAAAACTCTCACCATACCATTCCATTCAATTTTTTAGCACATCAGCCGTTTTATCATTATATGTAAATCCTCCAGCTCATCAACCTTCTATCTATGTCAGTGCATTCATATCCCCGAATAAATCAACCGTTGTTCCATTCCATTCAAATTTCCCACATCAACCTTTTATGTGTGCCATTGCATTCAACCCTTCCACCATATCAACCGTTTCTACTATTGTATTCAAATTACCTAATTCATTAACCCTTTATCTATGGCATGGCATTAAAGACGCTCAGCATAAAAAATAAAGTTTTCTTCTTATCACTTTTATTCAAATCTGGCAGCAGAGTAATCTTTTCTCCTTCACCTAACAAATTTAGATACAAACTCGGCCTTAAAGTTGGAGACCCTTAAACTATCCGTTCATGATGTTTTATAAGAGAATTGAAAGAAATATATTCTAATTTATTCTAAGTAATTCAAAAATAGCTAAGGAGTAAAAGCTTCGAGAAAGTAATCACCAATAAACGTGATTTATGATAAACCATTTTATGGTCAGTTTCAATTGCAATTATCTCATAAGTTTAATGAAAATGTTTTGATCAAGTAACATATTCAACTAATTCCATACAACTTCAGTGTGTCATACATCTTTCCCTTACAGTTACCCTTGGAATTCTATAATAATGCAGTAATAGTCCCATGTTCAAGCTCTACTGAATATGATTTAGTTATAATTTGGGCCTCGAAAATCTATTTAGTTACTAAAAAATTCACCGAAGACGGAAATTTGGATTCGTTATCAAACCTGGCTGTCTTCTTCGAAACTAACTGATAAGAAGAGATCCACCTCTGGGTTGGGTCAGAAACTTTTGCAATATCTCAAATGATCATTTCTGCTCTCCGTCTTACGTGAGAATATTTTCGTTTGCAGATTTAGCTTTCAGATTAGTCAATTTGACTGAAAGAATGAATTTGAGATATTTCGATATGCTGTCATGTATTTTAGATCTATTTTCTTCTAAAAGTTTCAAATACTAAAATATTACGAAAGCGTATCTATAGAGTATGTAGGGTAGTCATGATACCGATACAAATATTTCTGGCATAGTATTTCGTTGGGCTAAAGTTTTGAACAATGTGAAATGTTGACAGGGCATTTGATAGGTTCAAATATGAATCTTTATTGGACATCGTGTGAAGTTTAATTTCAAATATGAGTGATTTGAAGAGAAACCAATGATAAAAATCTTATTATGAAAGTTGTTAAAAAGTTTAAATGTATGTTAAATCTATCTATAGGGAAAATACAATAGCAATTAAATATAGAAAATGAACATAAATGCTTCAGAAATGTTTTCATACGTCAATGTCAACTATATAACTGAAACAAAATTGACAGAAAACAGGACAAATTGAAAGAAAAAAAAAAAGCCTATTTGAAGCTTTTTTGCCTGGTGATCTGAAAGACTGCGGTTCGAGAATATTTACAGTTCTCTATTTTCGTGAAGTGTCTGTAACTTTACCAATTATTATTATTATTATTATTACTATGATTATTATTATTATTATTATTATTATTATTGTTAAGCTACAACCTGGTTGGAAAACCGGATGCTATATGTCCAGGGGATCCAACAAGGAAAATATCTCCTATATAAACTATAGAAAATTTGAAAAAACAAGATGAAGAGAAATAAGATAGAATATTGTGCTCGAGTGTACCCTCAAGCAAGGGAACTCTAACAGTGGAAGTTCATGGTACAGTCGGCATCAAAACTGATGTAACAAATGGCAAAATCCATCGTAGGTACAGAGTTAGAAACTCTTGTGGAGTTTTAAGTTAGAATATATTATTTCAGTTACTGTCATCATCTTTATCTGACAATAATTATCAGTTCCTAACTGTAGCAGTAATAGATTATGAGAAAAAAATAAAAAATAAAAAACCGTAGAATCATATTCAGTTCTCAATATGTAATATCGAGTGTTCATTATTCAGCGGCAGCATGAACCGGCGAGTGCACCGCCATTGGCCTAATGTGATTGTAAATTACTTGATAGCCTATATAAAAAAATATTATAATTTTGTTTTATTAAGCACAAAGGAGTTCAGCATCTGATTAAAAGAAATATATATAAAACTCCAGTGGGTGTGAGAAAAATTCTAAATCTAAGTTATATGGGCGTTTGACTAAATTTTAGACAATCTAGTACTCTAGTTATGCCCGAGTGCCGGAGTCAACACAAACACAAAAACACTCAAACAAACACACACATACACTTATATATAAATATAAATAAATATATATATATATATATATATATATATATATATATATATTATGGAATATATATCTTTTTACGCAAACTACTTACAGATATGTGAGAGAAAGATTTAGCAATACGTTTTTAAAGTATTCCTACTAAATAAGTTTATAGATTTTGGTAAACCAAGCTCATATTTAAAAAACTCATGGTAATGACACCTTAGTTATTATAAAGCCTTGTTTAGGCAACAACCATCTAGATATTCAGACAAGTCAAATTATCAAATAACCAGCTGGAAAATATATTACCTTGATTATAGTGAAACAGGCCTAACCATTTGGTTAAATGAGCATATAATTTGGATTTCTGTTATTTTTCCACACCCATTTGCCATATTTATTTGAATTTAATTAGATGTTAAATTTATGTGGTCTTTATCAAAAGAAATCATGATAACTTTCCATATAACGCTATAAAAGTGGACAGTTGATTTGCAAATCACATTATCTCTCGCTCATGCACAGATGTTTTTAGTTTTTTTTTTTATAAAATAAACAATTATTGCAACTAACATTGACCATTCACCTGGGAAATGTCTTCTGTGGGTCTACATTTAATCACTGATACTTATTATATAAAAAGATTGATAATAATTGGAATAAAATAATACTGGCAACTAGACGGAAGACTTGGTTACAAAACGTTCTTCTCTTCAAGATCACTGCGTTTGTCCAAAGGCTGGGACTACCGCTATTTCTTGGGAACTGGGGTCATGGCCCTTGCCCTAGTAGCACTGAATGGTGATGAGGATATTGATGAAAATTCCTCCACTAGTAGGCTGTGGCTGGTCATTCATTAATTGGGTAAATAATTTTACGTTTGTGTCGTTGGTCAGAACCGAAGCCAAAGGTAAAATAGAGTCCGAACGATCGGTTCATAAATACACATTATAAGAACTACCAACCCATCAAACTTTTCTGTTGATTCACGATTGATTCTGCTCAATGTTACGAAAATTTTCCCTTTATATTTTATTGATACTTGCATGGTTTTGTGCATCCTCACTTAAATAATTACCAATACATTATTTTTTCTTAGGATTTTTATCAATATCATAGATAGGATATTTGTGCATTATATTTTACCTTAATTTTTCTTGATAGAGCTTTCAATGTAGGCCAAAATAATTTTTTATATACTCGTTGTAGTTGCCAATTAGCGAAATTCAAACGAAATCCTCTGAATTTTTTTTTGCATCTGTTTTCACTATACAGAGATCTGGCACTACTCAAGACTGGAGAAGAATGGTTTGATTTCGGAGTGTCCTTCTCTTAGATGAGCTACTCACCATAGCTAAAGAGTCTCTTCTGCCCTTACCAAGAGGAAAGTGGCCACTGCACTAGGATGGAGAATTTGGGAGAACTTATTGGTCTACCTACTGAGTCCTCAGTAGTCATTGTCTGGTTTTTCCTGATCCTAGCTGAGGTGAGAGGGGCCTATGGTCAGTTTCTAGGGCATTGTGTAGTTATTATTATTATTATTATTATTATTTGCTAAGCTACAACCCTAGCTGGAAAAGCAAAATGCTATAAGCCCAGGGGCCCCAACAGGGAAAATAGCCCAGTAAGGAAAGGAAAGAAGGAAAAATAAAATATTTTAAGAAGAGTAACATTAAAATAAATATTTCCTATATAAACTATGAAAACTTTAACAAAACAAGAGGAAGAGAAATTAAATAGAATAGTGTGCCTGA
>NC_090753.1:32416912-32431912 GCF_036898095.1 Palaemon carinicauda | reverse complement strand
ATTAAGAGAAATCAAAATGAATAACTTACAATCCCAGCACTCTTTGACACATTTACCATTATAAGAAAACCATTTCTAACACATCCGTGACACTGCAACAAGGAGCAAATTCAATAAAAAAGAAAAATACTTATCAACAACCGAGCAATATTATTTCTCCTGAAAAACAAAACAATAGATGATTTGTAATGATGTTCAGTTATCTGTCACAACACCGAAATATTTTTTTTTTTAACACAGCACAACAAAATGGAAAAAAATACATAAAACCTTGGTAATAGCAAAATTGGTATCAACATAAAATAATGAAATTTGGATGAATCTTGATACAAATGTGACTGTACCAGAAAATTTATCAACATAATAAATAAATATACCCGTGATTTGCTTAGAACGGAAAAATTAAAAAATTTAGTACATCTTTTCACAATACACTTGGAATGCACATACGTAAAAGAAACCTGATTTTTATGACCTCAATCACCCCGTGGTAGACATTATCTCAAGGCCCATGTCCTCTCGCACTCTCTCGTGCCCTAAGTATGGCACTGACACATGATCGGGTCTTTTCCTCACTTTCCTCCCCCAAGTAGACAGGTAGCCCGGGGTAAGGTGGCACCGGCCTATTCAAATACCACACCAAGTTATCCTCTCGGACCGGACGAATATGTGAAAGGTGATACTCGCCTTTGGTCCCGGTCCGGATGTGTTGGATGACCGCCGTATCGGCTTTAATTTCTTTTACACGATACGGTCCAACATATGAAGCTTCCAGTTTATGCTTCCTTGGTTGCAACCTTTTAAGATAGATTCTGTCCCCTATCTGTATATCAGACGTTCGCGTTCGGAAACGCTGATCGTATTTCGTCTGATACTTCTCATTGGCCCTCAGCAAGTACTTTTGGGTTATCTGAAACACTCTCCGAGCCAAATAACACATCATCACCCGATATTGTTCTGTGTTGTATAATGGCAGGGTGTGGGGGTCCATGACAACGGTATACGGCAACACAGGGTCCTGCGCAAAAAGCATAAAAAACTGGGTATCCCTAATAGAGCCATTATATGCCGTATTTAGGGCGAACTCTGCCCACGGCAACATTTCCACCCACTGGTTTGGGTTGTCCCCCACAAGATACCTTAAGATATTTGTCACCTCTCGGTTATGGGACTCGACGAGCCCATTTGCTGATGGCCGATAAGAGGCGATAGTGAAATGATTTATTTTCATGATCTGGGTTACCCCCTTGCACACTTCATTCACAAACTCTCTACCATTGTCACTTATCAATGTACGTGGACATCCGTACCTCACTATGAAGGAGCACAACGCCTTCGCAACCGACACTGCGGTTTTTTCCACCATTGCATACGTGTGTGTGAAGCGTGTGAAAGCATCTACAAACACACATACGTACTTAAACTGCCCGTCACCGGGGGGGAATGGACCCAGGACGTCCATATGCACTCTATTAAATTTAACAGGCACTATTGACCATGTTCTGGCCTTCGGGATCACATGGTTGTGGTTCCGCATAGTGTTACACACATGACATTTATTAATAAACCTAACAATGTCTTTCTTCATCCCTAACCAAAAAAATGACTCTCTGGTCCTTCTCAAGGACCTCTCTATACCTACATGTCCTGCGTAAAGACTTACATGAATTACATGGATGGCTTTCTCTATCAAAGAGGAAGGAAGAACAACATGAGATCGGATATCTCCCGGTCTCTTCTCATATTTATAAAATAGGATATCGTCTTCGATGAAGAACACATCTCTTCGCATGCGCAAGAAATCCGGGAGCTTGCTACTCGCATCTCTCACACACTCCTTGACCTGTTCGATCCAAGTTTCGGATTTTTGTCCAGCAACAAGCTCACCCACACTTCAGCCACACAAATCAACCACACACTCATTCACGGGGAATTCTCTCCGAGTTCCCCCAGTGGAACTCCCAGCATTCACATTCTCTGGACAGCTCTCGTCCTCTCTCTCTCTCGCACTAGAGTTGTCAAGATCTTCCCGTTTTCTATGCGCTTCTCCCAAAGGTGTATTTGAACCTGAACTCCCCTGTTGTTTTTCCTTCCGCTTGACAGACCTAGTTGTTACTGCCGCTATGGCGGTCCTGGAGAGAGCGTCTGCTACTTTATTTGACTTCCCCGCAATATGTTAGAAATTTACAATATCAAACTCTAACAACCGCTCAATCCACCGAGCTTGCCGAGTATTTAAGTCCCCTTTTTTGAACAAGTCTCGCAACGGCCGATGATCTGTGTTTATTTTAATTTCATGCTCAAGCAAGAAGTAGTGGTGTCTCTCCAGCATCCATGGAATTGCCAATGCCTCTCTATCGAAGGAACTGTAACTAACCTGTGGTCCCTTTAAAGCTCGTGAAGCGAAACAAATAGGCCTCTCATTCCCTTCATCATCAACCTGAGAAATGACTCCGCCGATCGCGATCTGACTCGCGTCGGTCGTTACCAAAAACGGCCGGCCGAACCTTGGATAAGCCAACAGTTCGTCGCTCGTGAGTGCATTCTTTAATGTCTGAAAAACAGCTTTTTCTGTCTCTCCCCACTGAAACTCAGGCCGCTTCCTCAATGAGTCTAGCGGTCGTGCTATGTGACCGAAGTTCTTTATAAATTTACGGTAATCGCCAGCGAGCCCGAGAAAACTGGCTACTTCCTTAGCGTTTTTTGGCTCTGGAAATTCCCTGATTGCAGCTACTTTATCGGCACAAGGCCTTAGGCCTTCGGGTGTTACTATGTGCCCCAAAAAATTCTACTTCTTGTTGAAAAAATTTACATTTGTCTAAATTAATCTTCATCCCCTGACGTCTCAAGGCTTCTAACACATGTATAAGATTTTTTTCATGCTCGTCTGCCGTAGCCCCAATTACAATTATATCATCCAAATAGACAAAACACTATGTCCTAATAATGAAACTAATACAGACATCATCACACGAGAAAAATGGGCATGAGCATTCTTTAATCCGAAAGGGAGATAATTATACTCAAACAATTGATCATTTGCTATAAAGGCCGTTTATTCTTTACTTTCATCATTTAAGGGAATTTGGTGATACCCGGACTTTAAATCTAAAGTAGAAAAAACCTGCTTTCCCTGACTTTAAGTAACAGTTCCTTGATAGAGGGCAAAGGGTATGCATTATCCTTGGTAACAGCATTTATCCTCCTATAATCTATGCATAACCGAAAAGAACAATCCTTCTTACGAACCATCACAATTGGAGAGGCCCAGGGGAACTCGCTTTCTCAAGTCGTACCTTACTCTTTTAATTTATTTATTTCTCTTTTAATTGCCTCTACATGACAGACGGGAGACTTATAAGGTTTAGAATGAATTGGGGGTGACTGCCAGTCTCGATGTTAAATGGAAACTTAGTAATTCTCCCTGGGGGTTCATCTCCAACTGCAATTACGTCCGCAAAATTCTCTACAATATCTCCTACTCTCTTATAATAATTAATTGCGGTCGCTCCAATAGCTGTTTGACAGAGCTTTCTCAGCCTGTCCCCACCGGGACCTTGACCATGGAAAGACAAGGTCGTCATTGTTCGTTCGGCTGTCACAAATGAACATAACTCAAGGTCGCAGACTGACTCAGTGCCTAAGTGGAACCACTGGGTACTTACATTTATAAAGGGAATTTCAACCTTTCCTTCGGTAACGGTGGTGACCCCTGGAGACATGAAATCCTGCCACTTTTGATGTGGTTTTACGTACACTAAATCACATTTGCGCATTTCCGGTGCAGGTGCCACTGATAGGGAGTAGAGGGAGGAGGGGGGGATTGATTCACCTGCCTCCGGCCCGGCCGGAACCGCCCCTGCTATCCCCTTCACAGTAAGGGCGACCCTAACTCGATGCCGAGTTTCCCCCATAACGGGTATCTCTGTCTCTTCTCCTGGTCCCACTTTCCACCTCACTTCCAACCCCTCCCCATTGGGGCCCCGTATTGTCACTTGTTTCTCCTTGATGAAATCGATTCCCAGGATAATGGGAATATCCCCCATATTTAATGTCGGGATGACATAGAAGGCATGGGTCACTTCTCGACCTTGGAGGACGAAACATTGTCTGACAATACGTCGGGTCATCAGTTTGTGACCCCCAGCCGTATTCAAAACCAGGCACTCCTTCGATGTTTGTATGGCATACGTCGCCAAATGTTCTTCCATAAGGGATACGCTGGCCCCATAATTCAGCAGCGCGCATTGCACACGCGATCCCAACTCTACGCTAAGAACGGGAACCGCGTTCCTACTCGCACGTGTAGGAGCGGCGGTGAGAGGCGGCTGCTCTACCTCCCAAACCCCCTCTGGCACTCCCGGGGAAGTCGCGCTCGCTGGCCCGGGGGTACCCCTTACTGCTGGCTGAGGCACTGAGTGGCCTCCCCCGACGTCAAACTGGGGGGTGACGTTTGACTCCTTGGGTCTTCTGTCTTTGGTCCTGGCGGTTCGGAAGGACGGCCCGAAGGACCCTTGGTCCCCGTCCCGTGTCGTTTTCCCCTTCCTCTTGTTGGTGCAGGGGAAATGTGATCCCTTGAGCCGACGCCGTTTTTTGGCCAGCTGTTCAGTAGGTGGTCTGTGGCATGGCATCCAAAACACCGCCGTTGCTCGACGGAGGGGCATACAGCCCGGAGGTGCCCCCTTCCCCCACAGTTCCAACAATTGCCATTAACTGCATCCCCACTGCTACGGGCTCCCCATCCCTGGGAGGCTGTCGAAGCCGGCTGGGCGCCGGGCTGCCTTGACATCTGGGTTGCAGCTATTATGGATGTCGGTCACTGGTTCGCCCCTCCCCCTGCTCGTCGTTCCCTGTATACGCTCAGTGCCGCCTGTACGGTAGGAATGACATCGTACAAGGACTGCCCGGGAACTTGTAGGGCGGCCGTAACTGACAAGAGGAGCGCTTCCATCAGTTTCTGTTTGCAATATCTTTCTCGCCATTCTGGGTTCTTGCAGCCTTCCTGAGCGAAACTGTTTAAATCTCTAGATATCCGTTCGACGAAATAGGAAAGGGATTCTTCTGCCCGCAAGGTTGGCTGATACTTCTGCCATAGGGTCGTCTTCTCAGTTTCAGAGAGGCCAAACCGTTTCAGGAGTTCGTTTTTGAAGGACTCCCAGTCCGTTGGCCGATCCCTCCAACCTAGTATCTTGCCAGCTGCTGCTCCGGTTATCTTCTGGTTGGTCAGTATAATCGGATGTCTATCGGACCATCCTGCAGTAGCATCCTCTACGACCCCCAAAAAGGCTTCAATCGAAAAGTATCCCTCAGCGGGGTGGGAATCATTGAACTCGACAATCGGAAGCGTTGGTACCAGAAGATCACGCGCTCGTACTGGTTCTATCGAAGGAGGTCCTGCGTCAATTTCCGACCGAGTTGAGGGTGTAATATCACTTCCATTGTTCTGATCTTTCTGCATGTATCTACGTATTTCCGCCATTTCGCGCATGAGTGTTCGTATGTATATCGGTGCGCCCGTTCCCAAATTCTCTCCACCGAGTACCGTGTCTACCATAGCTACAGAATTCGTTTCTCCCCTCTCTCCGCCATCGCCACTCGACGTCGAACTTCTCTTGTTAACCATTATCACTATTATCTTTTGTTTCCCTTTTTCAAAAATCTCACGTCGTATAAAATCACTTAGCACGGACGTTAATCTGTTAATACCCAACACCTGACACCATTTAATATGACCCGATCTGGGTCGTATTGGGGTTCAATCAGTTTTAGGGAAACATGAATGGAGAGGGATTTCATGCACAAATAATAGCCGAGTTGATAATTTTACACATGTTATAGTCTCTTAAGTTTACAGGGGCGCCCTTAATTATGATTACGTTACGTTACTAAGAAAAAGCCCTCAGAAAAATGGTACTCGGTTCGGCACACATGTTGGCACCTGACACTCTCTATCGGCCTCCAAAACTAGACTGACAACTATGGGCAGTTTCCCCATCGCCCATAGATGGGCATCGCGATGCCTGATCAATGAATGGTTGTTTTGACCCGAAAGTCTCATAACAACCAATCGGGAGAGGTTTTGGTGACACCAAGCCTACAACCGTCATTTTCATAGTGCCACCCAAGCCACAGCGTAACTGTCCTTAATCTAACAAAGAAGAAAAACCTGTTGGCACTTCACTTTCCCCGATCAGTAACGGCCAACTTGACTGTGATCAGTTCACATATATATATATATATATATATATATATATATATATATATATATATATATATATATATATATATATATATATATATATATATATATATATATATATATATATATATATATATATATATATATACATGTATATATATATATATATATATATATATATATATATATATATATATATATATATATATATATATGTATATATATATATATATATATATATATATATATATATATATATATATATATATATATCTATATGTATATATATATATATATATATATATATATATATATATATATATATATATATATATATATATACATATATATATATATATATATATATATATATATATATATATATATATATATATATATATATGTATGTATATATATATATATATATATATATATATATATATATATATATATATATGTATATGTATAAATATATATATATATATATATATATATATATATATATATATATATGCATATATATATATATATATACATATATATATATATATATATATATATATATATATATATATGCATATATATATATATATATATATATATATATATATATATATATATATATATATATATATATATATATATATATATATATATACATATATATATATATATATATATATATATATATATATATATATATATATATATATATATATATATATGTGTGTGTGTGTGTATGTATATATATGTATATATATATATACACACACACACATATATATATATATATATATATATATATATATATATATATATATATATATATATATATATATATATATATATATAAAGGCAAAGGAAAGCAGATACTTCAGCATTTGGACAGTTTATTTGCTAAGATTTCGGGAACAACATTTCCCATCATCAGAGCTAAGAAAGTGAACATAAAACACAAATCAATACACATAATTACGTTAAGTCAATGAAATTAAGTTAAACAGGCAACAATTATAACAAATACATTGAAGTACATAAAAAATGAAGTGGATGAAATATACTAGAAAATAAGAAATTAAACCTTTTTCTTCTGCATCCTCCTCCGACGATCTCCAGTGCGTACGTCTCGTCGTGGGAAAATTTACTCCATGCCGCCAGACTTACAAGCCCCTAGTGAAGCATCAGATACCGACAGACTTGCACTCTGCAACGCACATCTTCTCTGCAACGACACTAGCAAGCCACCACTAACGCCCCCTAACACGGGCCCTTTCCTTGTGATCCGACGCAGTCTGAAAGGATTCCTACTAAACATTCATGGCGAAGAAGACTTGGTCTCCATTGATCGTCTAAAACCTGCTTATCTCCTGCCAGATGACCCGCCGTATGTCACACGATTGTACATAGTAACGACATTTCATTTAGTGTATATATTATGCTTGTATGTTCGCTATCCCTTCGCACTAACATTGAACCTGAAATTACGTATTGGTTTTTCTCACCGTTAACTATTAACTGTTGCGGTGTTGGTTGAACAGGAAATTTCCTGTTGCATTGAGTTTTTGTATATCAAGACGAGTGTTCTGTAATAAAGTTACTCCGTTGCTTTCATCCTGCCTTTGAGTCACAACCTTCTCTCGGCTCGGCTCGTTACAGGTCCTTGTTTGGCAAGCTAAAGAAACTGAGACTGAAGTCCAGCTGAAATTCGATAGTTTCTTGTTGTAACTGCAACCTCACCATCCTTGTGGGCTAGGGATGGAGAATTTTTTGGGATGCCAATAGGCCTAATTTCTGAGTCATCAGCAGGCATTGCCTGTCCGTCCATGATCCTTGCTTCATGGTGAGGAGGTTTGCGTGATGATCAACAGCATATATGGTCAGTCATCTATCGCCAAATGCTTGATTCATTTTGGGCATTCAATGTTTCGAAAAATTGCAGACTTAGGTCTTAAATATAAATATAATAAAGACTCTGATTATGTCTTAAAATCAGATGTTTTTTTCCAGCATTAGCAGAAAATCTGTTAGAAGCCTATGAAGAATTAATAAATGATGAAGTAATTCCTTTTAATTTCATCGCTTACTTTGACTTGACTTACATAGGAGTTGTAAGAGAACGTGTTCGTAAGTGAAGGAGGGATCCACAAATATTTTCGTTAGCTATATTTCAAGGTAATGAGTTCATTCTTCAGGATCCACCCAAAACATATAATGCTGCGAAGGGGTAACATTCTGCTATAATGCCTTCGAAAGGTTCAACATATTTGAATATTTGTAAATTTATTAAAACAGTGAAGCAAGAGGAATGATTTATTCAATGTCACATGATTCTATTTTTTTCGATGATATTCGTCAAATTCTTGTGCATGATATCGAAAAAGAGCTAAAAGTTTCAAGAGATTGCTAACGGAATACGAGTCGACGGGGAAAACAATTTTTGAAGTGTCGGGCAAATCATTTGTGCTAGATTTGAATAACCATTATAAATAAATTTTTTCACTTTCAATATATTTCACTGTATGTAATATGTATCTTATCAATGAAATTATCAAGTTTAATTCTCTTTTCATTTTAACTTCTCATGAAAAACTTGATGACACCTCAATATCATACTTTGGCAAGGATTATTTTGGTGTTGTGTAGATAAGATAAAAATTTATCTAGACTTTTGCAGGTCTTAGATGCAGTCATAGATGTCCCTTAGCATTAGACTTTCTAAATTTCATTAGGTCGTAAGGATTCTGGATTAGAGAGAATTAAAAATTGGACTAAGAGACGTTTCACAAAAAAATTCATCGTACGAAAAGACATGGGACTAAAAGTCGTGGATGAAGTGACGAAAGAAAAGACTGTACACAATTCTTTAGATAAAACTCTCTCTCTCTCTCTCTCTCTCTCTCTCTCTCTCTCTCTCTCTCTCTCTCTCTCTCTCTCTCTCTCTCTCCTTAACAATTTAATGAGATATCAATCATTTAAAGACGTTCCCTTTACATAAAAAACGGCTGATCCAACGACAAATTAAAGCAGAAAGCAAATTACACAGTTTCTGTTAAACATTGACCAGACGAGCTAGTATCAAGTCAAAGCTCACTCCAAAAAGAGGTTGGGTTATCTTGCAATAAATGCATTATTACTAAATCCACTTAGTAAATCCAGTATATTCTCATATATAATACGCTCGTGTATTCATAGGTTTTTAATTTTTGCCCATACAGCAATAACTTACTTAGGATTTCAGGTTCTTTCCGTGTATCAATAAATTGAAGTAAAAGATAAATGTTTAAATTACCTTTCATTAATTTCTTTCCTGTCTACTTTTTATGAGTGTTTGTTTGCAATATAATTTAAGATTACCATTTATTTGTAAATCAGGTATGATTTACGAATAACAAGAAAGTTACAGTTACCAATTATAATAAAGATTAATATATATATATATATAACATAACATCATCATAATCATCATTATCCTCCTCCTCATCATATACACCATCATCAACGTCATTATTATTATCAAAATTATTGTTGATATCCATGATAATCTTAGTCTTCTTAATTAGTAATCAGATCACAGGAAATACTTGGAGCTGTGTACAGACCTTAAATATTATTACTATTATTATTATTATTATTATTATTATTATTATTATTATTATTATTATTATTATTATTATTATTATTATTATTATTATTATTATTATTATGAAAGCTACAACCCTAGTCGGAAAAAAAAATAGAATAGAATATTTTAAGCAGTAACAACATCAAGATAGAAATTTCATATAACCATAAAAACTTCACAAAAAATAAAAAAAAACAAAAGAGAGAAGGAAAAGGATAGAATAGCGTGCCCGAGTGTACCCTCATGCAAGAGAACTCGAACCCAAGGCAGTGAAAATTTTCGTATTCTCATTACGCATTTTTATTTACGTCGATTGTGTGTGTTTGCGTGTGTGTGTGTGTGTGTGTGTGTGTTTGCGTGTGTGTGTGTGTGTGTTTATGTGTGTGTATGTGCAATTGAATATATATCAAGATATAAAATAGAAAATATATTGACAAATCAATAAATAAGAAATTTGTAAATACATCAAACAATCAGAGCATCTCTTTACAGGAGGACCATCCGAAGTGCGGGAGCATGTTCTGCAACGTCCGCAGCAAAAACTTCTGTGGACATGAGTTGTGCTGGAGGCACGCAGCATGCGCAGTCTCCAAAGGTGATCTCCGGTATTGGGACCCTCAGGTATGTACTATTTGCGCTAACCTGATTACTGACGCATTTGACGCCCCAAAGTCGGCGGAGTCAAGGGACGCAGCTATTGAAAAGCTTCGAATCTGGGTGAGGGTCTTCCAGAAGAATACTTCTGGCCCCTATCTTCGAAGCGAGAAGATGAGGGATTACCTTTTTCCTAAGGCATCGGCGGATGCAGTGATTCCTCATCCTCATGCGGAGATACCACTAGTTCAGATTTCGGTTGATTCTGAAGTCTCGGACGCCCTACAAGACATCCAACTGGAAGATAGGATGTCTGAGGTGTCTGACTACAGTGAAAAGGACCTTTTGGCAGAAGGCCAAGAAGAGGAGCTGACCCATGCTCCGGATACTGAGTAGGAAGAAATCGACGAGGGGTCGGTTACATCGGTTAAGGCCCCTGAACCGGTTCCCTCAATATCGTCTGCTATCCCAGTTGATCTGGGAAGGACTCTCTCTTCCATAGTTGAAATGATTCAACAGATGTAGAAGAAGAACGATGAAAAGGAAGCTGCAATGAAGTTTGAGATGCGGAGACTTGCAGCATCACGTGGGCCCCAGAAGAAGCTCAACGTGAATGATCTTCCTTTGTGCTCGGATGCTAAGCCTTGGAGGTATGCCGAGCACATGCCTAAGACAACTGGGAAGATTGTCATATCGGAGAAGTTGGGTTCAATTCCCTTTGAAGAAGAGGAATTCTGGCCCAACAAGGAGTCTTACCCCGACTGCTATGTCCGTGTTAGGAAGGAACCAGCCTCAAAGGAAAAGATGGAGCCGAAGGAGGTCATAGTTTTTGACCATAGTAAAGCACAGGCTTTACTAACAAGCTCAATGAAAGAGAGGGGCTTCACAAACTCAAAGGTACCTGCTTTTAGTTAGAAGCATCCTTCCTTTGTGGCTTCTCCTACCAGAGCCTTTCCCTTTATGGAGAAGGGATTTAAGGCTGCCTTGAAGGCAGTTGAGGCAGGGAAACCATGTCCCTCCTTGGAGGAATGTAAGCCTCTGTCCCTGACCTTACCCATGGACCAGAAAGACTGGAAGGACGTCCATCTTACCTTCTCAGTCGGGAAGTTGGAGGCCGATATTGTCGGACGTCAGTTCGGTGAAGACCTTCCAAAGCTGTCAGATTTTCTCTTGCGCAGGGAGGAAGAGACAAATGAGAGACCTGCTGCATCGATGTCATTACAAACGACTCTGGAAACGGTGGCAAGTGACTCCAAAATCCAAGATATGTTTATGGCAGTGGCTAAAACCCATCTGGCCACAGTAACAAAGGACTTCTATAGTTTCACCAAAGCTAGGAGAGCTAGTAGAGAGTTCGTGTTCGCCTCGGCTGCAGTGAGGCACGAACCAAGGAAACTGATCTCCTCTTGCAAATGGGGTAAGGATCTCTTCCCTAACGAAATGGTCAATGAGGTAGTGGATAAGGCTGCCACCACAGAGAATAGAAACCTTCTCCAGGAGTGGGGCCTAACTCCTAAAAGAAAGTCTTCCCCGGATGAGGGTCCCTAACCTAAAAGGAAGACTAAGAAACCTAGGCTATCCTCGCGGCCAGCCAAACCTTAGAGATAGCAGCAGCAACAACTTCCCATGACCGCAGTGCCTCAGATGGTGGCACAAACCCCAACCACGTACCAGTTGGTACCTCAAGCCGTGACAACTCAGTCACCGGCGTTCAACCCAGCATTCGAAAGGCAGACAACTACCTTTTGCCTAAGAGCTAGAGGAAATGCCAGAGGTTCATCTAGACGCCCTTCAAGACGAAGGGGGTTCAGAGGAGGACGCTGTCAAGGAGGCAAGGCCTCAGGTCAACAACAGCAGAAGTGAAATGCTTCCGGTAGGAGGGAAACTTCATCTTTTTCGGGATCGCTGGACTTTCGATCCCTGGGCTCACAGCCTAATCAAGAATGGACTGGGTTGGAGCTGGTACAGCACTCCACCTCCGTTCCCACAATTCTCCCAACACTCTACCCCCGTTCTGGAAGAATATATTCGAGAACTCTTGGAGAAAAGAGTAATTCGAAGGGTAAAGTCCATTAAGTTCCAAGGAAGGCTGTTTTGTGTTCCAAAGAAGGACTCGGAAAAACTCAGAGTCATTCTGGACTTGTCGCCACTCAACAAGTTCATAGTAAACTACAAGTTCAGGTTGTTGACACTTCAACACATAAGGACCCCACTACCCAAACGGGCATTCACCGTCTCTATAGACTTGTCAGATGCTTATTGGCATATTCCAATCAGTCGTCACCCCTCCTCCTACCTAGGGTTCAAGCTACAACGAAGACTATGCCTTCAGAGCAATGCCATTCGGGCTAAACATAGCCCCAAGGATTTTCACGAAGCTTGCGAATGCAGCTCTCCAGCAATTACGCCTAAAGGGAATCCAAGTAGTGGCCTACTTGGACGACTGGCTGGTGTGGGCAGCATCCAGGACAGAATACATGCAAGCTTCCCAACAGGTGATCCAGATCCTGAAACATCTAGGATTCAAGATCAACAGAAAAAAGTCTTGACTTTCTCCATCTGAAAAGTTTCATTGCTTGGGAATCCACTGGGAATTACTGTCACACCAACTTTCCATCCCTGTAAAGAAGAGGAAATAAATAGCAGGTTCTGTCAAGAGACTACTAGAATCCAAAAGGATATCAAGACGCGAACAGGAGAGAGTGCTGGGCTCTCTTCAGCTTGCCTCAGTACCAGACCTGTGCTAAGAGCACAGCTAAAGGATGCAACCGGAGTTTGGAGAAAATATGCATCAAACGCGAGAAGAGATCTGATAAGACCAATATCGACTCGTCTACGAATGCGTCTCAAGCTGTGGTCCAAAGCCAAGCAACTGAAGAAATCGGTACTTCTTCAGCCACCTCCCCCCTCAATGACTATTCATACAGCCGCTTTGAAGAAAGGATGGGGAGATCATTATCACCGGAAGAAAGTCCAAGAACTTGGTCCAACCTATTCAAAAAGTTTCATATAAACTTTTTGGAAGCCATGGCAGTACTTCTTACATTGAAGAAAGTTTCTCCTCACCATTCGATCCACATTAGATTGGTACTAGACAGCGAGGTGATAGTGAGATGCCTGAATCGACAAGGATCGAGGTCACCTCAAATCAATCAAGTGATGTTGGCCATCTTCCGGCTAGCGGAAAAGAAGAGATGGCACTTGTCAGCAGTTCACCTTCAAGGGGTTCGTAATGTGACGGCGGACGCTCTATCCAGGCTCACGCCGATAGAGTCAGAATGGTCCCTGGACGCAGGATCATTCTCTTTCATCTCGAGTCAAGTCCCGGAACTACAGATAGACCTCTTTGCGACAAAGGACAACTAGAAGTTACATCTTTACGTGTCCCCCTACGATGATCCTTTAGAGGAAGCAGTGAACGCTTTGTCCCTCGACTGGAACAGATGGTCCAGGATTTACCTATTCCCTCCGCACAATCTTCTACTGATGGTCCTCGACATACTGAGATCTTTCAAGGGGAAAACGGCAATAGTGGCTCACAAGTGGCCAAACAGCGTTTGCTTCCCTCTGGCATTAGAACTACAGCTGAAGTTTCTACCGCTAACGGATCCAGTTTTTGACTCAGCGAGTTCAGTAGTCGACTGTCTTTGCTTCATCACAGAAAACCCGGAATCTGCAGCTCATGATTTTCTCTCCCTAGCGGTGAGAAAAAGATTCGGGATATCAAGAGACAGTATAGACTTTTTCGAGGAATATAAGTCCAAATCTACCAGAAGACAATATGAGTCATCATGGAGGAAGTGGGTGTCCTTTGTCAAGGCGAAGAATCCACAAAAGATCTCAACAGACTTCTGCTTATCATTCTTCATCCACCTCCATGGTCAAGGTTTAGCAGCCAACACAATATCAACGTGTAAGTCCGCCTTGACAAGACCTATTCTACATGCCTTCCAGGTCGACCTCTCTAATGACATTTTTAACAAAATTCCGAAGGCCTGTGCTAGGATCAGACCATCAGCATCTCCGAAACCCATTTCATGGTGTCTGGATAAGGTTTTTCATTTTGCTTCAATGAGGAATAATGAGGAGTGTGCTTTAAAGGATTTGACCCAAAAAGTTATATTTCTGTTTGCACTCGCTTCGGGGGCTAGAGTTAGTGAAATAGTAGCCCTCTCGAGAGAGGAAGGTCATGTTCAGTTCTTAGATGGGGGAGAACTGAACCTTTTTCCGGACCCAACGTTTCTTGCCAAGAACGAGCTACCCACCAATAGGTGGGGTCCCTGGAGAATCTGCCCTCTGAAGGAAGATGCATCTCTATGTCCAGTGGAGGGCCTAAAGGTCTACTTTCGTAGGACTTCAGACATTAGGGGAGGACAGCTGTTTGGGGGAGAAACATCAGGCTCAAATTTATCTCTGAAGCAACTAAGGGCGAAAACCACCTATTTTATTCGCAGAGTGGATCCAGATAGTACACACGCAGCTCATGATCCGAGAAAAGTTGCCTCTTCCATAAATTTATTTTATAACATGGATTTTGAACACCTTTGCTCATACACTGGCTGGAAGCCATCCAGAGTATTCCTTA
>NC_090753.1:32389178-32399178 GCF_036898095.1 Palaemon carinicauda | reverse complement strand
TCATTGTTATAACACTACTCTTGTCCATAGAGTAACATTAAAATAAATATTTCCTATACAACCTATAAAAATATTACCAAAAAAAAAGAGAAATAAGATAGATTAGAGTACCCGAGTGTACCCTCAAGCAAGATAACTCTAACCCGAGAAAGTGGAAATCCATAGTACAGAGGCTATGGCAGTATCTACGACTAGAGAACATTGGTTTGATTTTGGAGTGTCATTCTCCTAGAAGAGCTGCTTACCATACCTAAGAAGTGTCTTCTATCCTTACCAAGAGGAAATGGCTACTGAACAATTACAGTGCAATAGTTAACCCCTTGGGCGAAGAAAAATTATTTGGCAATCTCAGTGTTTTCAGGTGTATGAAGATAGAGGAGAATCTGTAAAGAATAGGTCACACTATTCGGTGTATGTGTAGGCAAAGGGAATATGAAACATAACCAGAAAGGAGGATCAAATGTAATTATTGTCTAGCCAGTCAAAGGACTCCATAACTCTCTAGTTGTTATATCTCAACGGGTGGCTGGTGTAACTGTTATGTTTTAATCATCTTAATTATTCCTGTTGTATTAGAATGGCATATGATAAAATAAATAAGTTAATCATTTAACCTTTTTTTCCGATCATTTAGAGAGAGAGAGAGAGAGAGAGAGAGAGAGAGAGAGAGAGAGAGAGAGAGAGAGAGAGAGCTCTGTTGAAGATTTCATGACAATTCACAATGGGTCCTAGTTTTATATATTTCCGCTTCCCTGGGTTATCGTTATCCGTTGTTTGGCGAGCAGAGAAAAGGAGTCTAGGAAATAAAAAACACAAAATCAAATCACTTCTGTGATAGATAACTTCAATTAAGCCGTTCCGAAAGACGCACATTATTTCTTTTTTCTTTCTTTTTTTCAAATATTCACAATATTTCATAGAAAGATTCTACGGATATTTCAGTTTAATCTGCATCTGTTTTTTTTTTCATTGATTTCCTAATATAATGTGTAATTAACTCTGACAAATTCTATACCTTCAAAAGGAACGATCATAAAGAATATTGATTTTAGCGTACACAAATGGGAAAAAGAAATATCAATTCAGAATGCACTACGATGCAAATCATAAAGGGAAATATTTGGGAAAATTATAAGTCTAAAATTACTTATGTATGTTTATTAAAAATTTCGATTGACGCATAAACCATTAGTAAATAACAAGTAAATAAACACAATTTCAATTACATGATGAATTACGATAACAACAACAACAGCAAATGCAGCCCTTTCTCGTACACGGCTGGACAAAGGCTTGGTTATATCATCCCCTACTATGGGTGGCCCTGACTAGTACAGATTTGCTGGTCATGGTGATACACAAACCCTTTCACCAAGTTTAGATGTCACCACTCAGAAATGGAAATTAAAATAAGTCTAACCACAATCTAAATGAAAAATTAGCCTTAGATATATAAATAATTTAAACAAGCGATGTCAAGGTCAAAAGATGTCAAGGGTAATTGTGTTCTCGGAAATACGATCTCCCTGAACTTTGAACCTACCAATCTTCAAAACTAATAATTTTCACTATTTTTATACAGAGAATTATATTTTTGACACAGAAAAATTAAGATTTGGGTTTTGTTTATGTTAAAAAATCAATTATGAACTTTCGGGTTACTGTGACCTTGACCTTGACTCTATGAGGTAAAAAATTTAATGGGTTCTAATGTGTACGATAGAATATCTTTCCTGAACTTTTCAAGCAATTCATTTTAGTAGTTTTTTCTGTAAAGTTACTAACAGGGAAACTAACACAGATAAAAAAATCAATACCGTTCGCCCACCTCTTATTGGGGACGGGTTAACAAGAAACTAAGAATTCCATGTGGATGAGAAAGACGACCTCGAGGGGTCTAAATAGACTTCGTTTTATGTCGCAGTTCCAGTCATGGAACATTTACTGTGTTTTGGGTGCGAACGAAAGTTTGAGGACATATCACAGTTAGCGATGCAGAGGAGGAGAGACTGAAGTAACTTAGATTGAAGGGATGTTGCGGTTTAGAAAAAAAAAAAAAAGTAGGAGAGGAGGAGTTGGAGGAGCAGTAGGGGAAGGGGAGGAAGGGGAAGAGGCGAAGGCAGGGGTGAGGATCACCCAGGATTTGTAGTAAAGAGTGAAATAGGAAAATGCGATAGGAATTATAGATGTTGAAGTGGTGGTTGACAGAGAGAGACAGTCCAATATTTGTTTATGTGGGAAACTCAGAGATTAGGACATGGATACTTGCTTGGACTATGATTGATTCTTAGAGAGAGAGAGAGAGAGAGAGAGAGAGAGAGAGAGAGAGAGAGAGAGAGAGAGAGAGAGAAGGATACATTCTGATAAAGGAATTGCATTGAAAAAAAAAACAATTTATTCGATGAAATGTAAAGAAAAAAAAGGAGGCTTAAAAGTCTTTGTCAATATTTTTTGGAATTTTGTAATCTTCCAACATCTGCTATATCAGCTAAAGAGTTTCCGTCTTTTATTATAAATACTTCGATTCATGATGAAAAGGTAGTTTTCCAGTATTTTCTGACATCAAAGAATTTCAGAGAAAAATGTAAAAAAAAGAAAAAAAAGCAGTTTATACACAGCAACTGAAACCGTATTTCCCTTATATAATATGAATGGGATCCTTATGCAGGAGATTTTGCATATATCTCCATAAGGCTTAAGATTCATGCATAGGTTTCACTTTTCTTCCTTTCGGTAAAATAATAATTTTCCATTATGTAATTAGATAAATTTCTCCTGGAGATTTAGTAAATGATTACGATAACAGTGAAATACTTCCCATTGATATAAATTGTTTTCTTATTTTCCCTTTCTGAGTGGAGATCCCTTAGCGTGGTGTAAGTGTTTGTGCATCGCCAGGATTAGTAAAGCAGCGCTAGTCAGAGCTACCCATGGTGGGTTGATTTGCTGTGAGCGATCAGACAAAAGTCTTTCACCATCATCAAATCGCAGCGGCCAGCATGGTGATGAAAGCTAGCCAACCCTAAGACATGAATAAGGACATGTCAGAGACACCTGTCCTACAGAAGACTAAATACCGCTGCATTTGTTGTTGTTGTGGATGTGTGTGTGTGTAATGTTAACGTAAATATGTTAAATCCGTTATTACGCATAATTCATAGTAAATTTGCATCCTAACAGATACTTCAATTACTATGCATAATCATTGAGAAATTCCAGTAAATAAGTATAAATCCTAATTCTAGTAATTTGGCCAAATAACGATTATAAACGGAGTTAGTATACAAAATAACTGCTTTTGATTCAAAGAGTAAATAATGACTTACGTCATAACTAAGCATTTTGATGGTAACGGCAATATATAATATCGGACAAATTATATCTTTTTTTTTGTCAAGCCAAACACTAGTAGTTTCAAGGAATGGAGAGAAAGAATCAGTGGTTTTATTCGTCCATTACGAAGAAGGAAGGAAAAAAGGCGAGCAGGGAGAGGAATACAACACAATTCTCACTCAAGTAATTGTACTTGAAATTGACAGTGGTAAAAAAAGGATTCTTAAAATGTATGATGTCAATGAAAATAACAGGGAAGTGGGTACGAAACCCCCTCTTATCTATTCATATAGTAAATGGACACTTTTGGCGAAACATTCTATTTAATAAAACATGTGAATATTTGCCTACAAAAAAATCAAATATGACTGTTAAAATAAAACACTGGTAATAGAAAAAAGTGTAAAAGTAAAAAAAACACACTGGTTAAGTATCTATAAAGGAAATGCGAACAGGTGGGTGGAGGTAGTAAATAGTTTACGATGAAATAGTTACTCAAGCAGTCGACCATGGTTTCCGCGGGCCTTACCTTTCTGCTATAAAGTGGATAGGTACAAGTCTATTATCTTATGTATAGTGAAAATTTGCTGAAAATTTTCAGCCATTTTGAACAATAACGCAGTTTATAACTTATGCCAAATAACAAAGATTTATTTTCGGAAATTTTCAAATTTCCTGTATTTATTAGTGTTATCCATAATAACTGAAGAATCCGCCAGCATGCAAATTTACTAGAAATTATGAATAATAATCGATCTCGCATATTTTCGGTAAAGTACAATCTCTCTCTCTCTCTCTCTCTCTCTCTCTCTCTCTCTCTCTCTCTCTCTCTCTCTCTCTCTCTCTCTCTCTCTCTCCTCAAGTAATTTTAGCTTTGGAACATATATTTTCTAAGAAGGACATCTGAAAGAATAGAGAATTTCAAGGGAGAAAAAAAGTGGCGGGTCTGAGCGCCATTGTTGAGTCACCAGTTTAGGAATTAGGAATTACTATGACACTAATGGGGGAAGGGGAAGGGGGGAGGGTGATCAGAGCTAAGACACTTCCAGTAACATTGCAAGATGTTAATATCAATGCTTTGCTAATGATTCTATATGTGTTTTGTGAAGCTTATTGCAAAATTATATTTATATTTTTCAATATACAGTCATTTCCAGCATCAGAAAAAGCAGCATTGGCGTAGGTAAAGGGAGAAAGGACCCATTTTGAAAATGTGCCCTCTTCCAGCCTTCCAAGAGAGTAGGTGCCTCCTAAGCAGTGTCAGAAAATAAGGATACGAAATTTTATATCTTAAATTACCGCTAAATCACCAGGGTAATGGGGAGGGAGGTCTCTTTACTAGCTCAGCCACCGGGACCCCAAATCCTTCGCTACGCCCCTACAGAGCTGATTGAAAATAAAGACTGGTTATCACACTCTTGTATTTTTATAAACATTTCATTTCCATTGATTGCAGAAAACCTAACACTATTGCCACCGATTTGTATTTCATTTCGAAAATTATATCAATGGGTAGCAAATTTAAACTATCTTCCATATACAGTATGTTGGTTACTAGGAAACTAAAGAATGAATTATGCAAATATGTATTTATGAATAAACGAGATCAGCATTTACAGGGTGAATTAAATGGTCTATCAGAGTGGTCCCTTTGCATCTAATCATAAGGGAAAACGCTAAAGGAATTACGATATTTTCTCTTGCCAAAACTCCCTACGTACATATGTGCTTTGGAATGATCAATAGCGAAGGATACATTTTTTAGAGTATTTTAGAAAGGGGAAGTGAGGAGGGTCGACTGAGATAGAGATTGATCGTCGCCATTAAGATGAATAACTGGAAAGAGAGAGAGAGAGAGAGAGAGAGAGAGAGAGAGAGAGAGAGAGAGAGAGAGAGAGAGAGAGAGAGAGAGAGAGAGAGAGAAATGCAAGTGTAAATAAGATTTGATGATATTGTGAATAATTTTTATTAGCCCCTGAAAAAAAGATTCCCGAAGTAATCTTTAATAAAATCAGAATAAGAAGGCTTAACAGAATCCTGACTACTGTGTCTTTACCTACGCAAACCCATATCATTTTTTTTTGCCTCAATAACGTTCCTCTCTTCGCCTGATAATGACCCATGAAACAGAAGTGTTATGGAACAGGATTGATTAAAAACACTTCAATGGCTGAAGATTAAACTCCTGGAGACTCAGAATCTCATCTTCTGATGAATAAAAAGGTCTCAGGTGGAAAAAATGCATATTTACACTTATATTTTCTTTTGGTAAAAAAGACATCGTTAAGAGACATTTTTTATCTTTAACGATGTTTGGACAGATTATTTCTTGGGGTCGAAAAATTTTTGTTTTATTTACTACGATTTATTGTTACGAAAGAAAATATTTCCTTCTTCAGCGGTAAAATCAGAGGAAAACATTCCACCTTAGCAAATAGAGAAAATGAAGGGAGGGGGAAAATGATATTTGTAAAATATGTTTGTTGTTATTGACTTCATTTCTTATAGTATGGAGAGATATTCCTTTTAAACTGGGAAAGCTTGTGATAATTTTGAGAATCTGACCGATTTCAAAATTATTGGAGATGGTGTGTTGAAGGAAATTGAACTTTTCTTTCCAAGTGCTTTATTTAATTCAAAACTTATTTATTTCTATTTTGAATTGTATTTTTATATACGACATTTAACCATGATGGTCTAAATTATTGATTCAAATTTTACGCATATCTAGCCATATATATCTATTTTCCCGCATTCGCCTTTTCCCCAATTTTGGATGGGATGTCGCTAGAAAGATACTGATTTCTGGTGTCTCGGTAATTATTATGGAGTGCAGTTGGCCCAACTTCCAGCATCGGGAAATGGTGGAGGGGATTTTTCTAAGGGAAGGACTGCATGAAATACCAAATTCACTCAAACTCCCCTAATAAATAGTGGGTTGAGGGTGAATCATTCAGTGGATGGGAGTTCGCATCCTCAACCAACAATATCTTAAAAAAGGGGAAAAATCTGTCGATTTGGTCGTTGTCTTTGAGGGAGACATAAATATTCCTTTAATCATATAATCTTTTTTTTTTTAATATTGGTTTTATTGTTTGCGTTTTAGATTAATCTTCGTTTTTTTTTCCATATAATATTTAATAATCATTTGCTTTCATCAGGACTATTAACCTTTGCTGACGAATCTATTTTTTCATTAATTCATATTAATATTTACATGCAATTTTTATTTATTTTTGTTTCCTTTTGTTCGTTGATTTCAATCCCGGTCCTCCAACAGAGTTATAAATTGATAAGAATTTCTTTTTCATTACAACATTTTGTATCATGACTTATTTCTATAAGCATTGTCATGTTTCTGATAATTATTACTACTTGATTAATTTCACATAAAACCATATATTCTTGATGGGTAAATCTTACAATTCTCCCATCAAAATAGTCTCTTTTATTTTTTTATTGATTTTTTTTTTTGGTATCTAAGAATATCATTTACGTTTAATTAGTTCATTATATTTATATTTAGAGATTCGTGCAAGAGAAATTGTTACATAAACTCTCACGCTATGTATTCATTCATTTTATCATACAACCAAAATTTTATGGCAATTAATCCTTACTATTTTTTTTTTCATTATTCAACCTCCTATTGCAACATATCTACATATCGATTTTGCAAGATTTCTTAAAACAAAGGACTGGCTCCTAGATCTTCTATCATCTAATATTCTTCTCCGTCCATATCCAATTACTCGGTAAATCCATTTACGCACTTCGAACTAGATGCTGCATCTCCTGAACTACTTTCCGTATTCACGCAAGCTGTTGTCACACACACACACACACACACACACACACACCACACACACGCACACACAAAATAAATAAATAGATGAATAAACAATAGGCTTTCATTCAACCGAAAATGACTTTATGATTCAGATGGCACTTCACGGCAAGCAGGAACTACATCTCTCTCTCTCTCTCTCTCTCTCTCTCTCTCTCTCTCTCTCTCTCTCTCTCTCTCTCTCTCTCTCTCTCTCTCTCTCTGGGTAATAGGGAGGGGAAATTTATGAGTGATCTCTCTTTATTTCTTTCCTCAAAAGATTACAGAGCAAGTGTTTAGCATCCAAATTTTATCACAGGTATACAGTATGTAATTGTATTGTATGTCTCGGCACACGAAATTGACCTCTGCCGGTACGTAAAGCTATTTACAAGCAATAACTCAATCAGCAATGTCGCTGAATTGATTGATATGAAGATTGTAATAAACATACATTCAGGTTTGGTAAATCAAATACATTCTCGTTTGCCCATAACTCAACATGCTATCCAATCAGACCATTTCCAGCTTGGGTATTTCATATTCTTTAACACGTACAGGAGTTTGTTGCTTCCCCGTACTCATGAAATCATCCTGATTATCATCAATAAACATATTTTATATGCGGGTGTGGTAGCTTGCTAATGGGTTGTTGTGGTGTCTTGGAAACTCCCCTTGCCTGACAATCTACTGGGACAGGAGATCGAGTACTGCTAAAACTCGATAGTTTCTGTATTGTCTGTAACTTTGACATCGCTGTGAGCTAGGGATGAGGGGTTTGAGAGAGCCTATATGTCAACCTGCTGAATCATCACCCACCCATTCCCTGTCATTCCTTGGTCTATCTTGGATGGAGACAGGGCTTGAGTGCTGATCATATGCATATATGGTCAGCTTCTAGGACAGTGATCTGCTAAAGAATTGTCACTGTGCTTTGCCTCTGCTATTATTATTATTATTATTATTATTATTATTATTATTATTATTATTATTATTATTATTATTATTATTAGCTAAGCTACAACCTTAGTTGGAAAAGCAAGATGTTATAAGCCCAGGGGCCTAAACAAGGAAAATAGCCCAGTAAGGAAAGGAAACAAGGAAAAATAAAATACTAAGAACAGTAACACCATTAAAATAAATATTTCCTATATAAAACTATAAAAAACTTTAACCAAAAAAAAAAGTGGAAGAGAAATAAGAAGGAATAGTGTGCCCGAGTGTGACCCTCAAGCACGAGAACTCTAATCCAAGACAATGGAAGACCATGGTACAGGGGCTATGACACTATCTAAGACTAGGAGAACAATGTTTGATTTTTGGAGTGTCCTTCTCCTAGAAGAGCTGTCTTACCATAACTAAAGTATCTTCTACCCTTAGCAAGAGGAAAGAAGCCACTGAACAATTGCAGTGCACTAGTGAAGCCCATGGGAGGTGAAGAAGAATTGTTGGTAGTGTTGTCAGGTGTATGAGGATAGAGGAGAATCTGTAAAGAATAAGCCAGACTATTCGGTGTATGTGTAGACAAATAGAAAGAGCCGTAACCAGAGCGAAGGATCCATGTAGTACTGTCTGGCCAGTCAAAGGACGCCATAACTCTCTAAAGGTAGTATCTCAGCTGGCGGGCTGGTTCCCTTTAAACCTTTAAACCAATCCTTTGCTATTTGAGTCAAACTTAGCCTAATCTAAGTTGAATTATTGATCCTAACATTATTCCGAGTGAGCCTATCCGTAACTTGGCTTAATCTAACATATTTGTCTATAATTAACTTTTTAGTTAATTGCATTGACATTACGCTTGAACAACGGTTGAGAAGAAAGCTTTTTTTTAATATACATTAATAATTTTTGTTAGAGAAAAATTTGTATTATATGAATTTTATTATTATTATTATTATTATTAATGATGTTTGGTTGTTTTGTTGCTACTACTACTACTACTACTACTACTACTACTGCTACTAACTACTACTACTACTACTACTTAATGTGTGTTTTAAGTACAATAAAGTATTCCCAATAATGTTTATTGAACATATTTTTTTTATTTGTATTATACTTCAATACTTGAAGAAAGTATTAATTTACATTTTTCAGGAAAATAACCTACAACTGTATTTTAAAATTGTGAATGTAAGGATTCAAAAAAAAATATATATATATATATATATATTATATATATATATATATATATAATATAATATAGTTGATAACCTCAGTAGATGTTTCTAAAATAAATGTTCTAACTAATCAATCCTAGTTGAACATCATTTCTTTCTCAGGTAAAGTGAATCTATAAAGCGTATGCTTTCAAAAGGCTGTTATCTCCCTATTTGATTTTTCCTTCTCGTATGAAAGGTAAAAAAACATCTCTTCTAATGATATTAGATTCAGCCTTAGGCAAAAGTCCACGTCATGAAAAGTCTTTCGTTTTTTTAATATTTTATTATGGATAATGGACAGTAAAATTTTCCTCTTTTCTCCTTATTATTTATTACTATAAACGTTGATGAAAATTAGGAAAGAAAGTGGGAGGAGATAAAGAGAGATCACTCATAAATTTTCCCCTCCCCTATTACCCAGAGAGAGAGAGAGAGAGAGAGAGAGAGAGAGAGAGAGAGAGAGAGAGAGAGAGAGAGAGAGAGAGAGAGAGAGAGTATTTTGTATGTCTCAAACACTGTTTAGTCCATCCAGGGAGACTCCATTTACTCTTCACATATGAAATATAAAAATCTTTCGGGTTTTCTGTACTAGCTGAAGCCCCTCTTATCTCCTCATTGATCTGGGTATTACAACTAATTTACATTCCTGATTATCTTTTTATGCTCGGATTCTTATTGC
>NC_090753.1:32379178-32384178 GCF_036898095.1 Palaemon carinicauda | reverse complement strand
CTTTTAAGATACCAAGGTATCAAAGTCATAAAAGTCTGTATTACAAATCAATGACATTAGCGTTAGAAACGCTCGGCACACATGTCTGCACTTATGCTAGGTTCACCTTTGGAAATGGAACAGTCTACATGGGCAACTCAGTGCCCTCACTTAGTTTGTAGTACGGTATGTAACTACACACTCACCCTGGAATTAATCGTCCCAATTAAAACCACTGTTCCTCGCAGAGTTAAACTGTAGGGTTAACGACGCGACCCACTGCTACCACAGATCTCTTTAGTTCCTCTACTTGCTTCGCATAGTGGCGAAAGAACACTCTGGAAGACTTCCAGCCAGTGTATGAACGGAGATGTTCAAAATCCATACAATTAAAGAAATTTAAGGATGAGGCAACTTTCCTCGGATCGTGACCTGCGGGTGTACTGTCAGGATCCGCTCTGCGAATAAAATATGTGATTTTCGCTCTGAGTTGATTCAGAGATAAATTTGAGCCTGATGTTTCTCCCCTGAATAGTTGACCAACCTTGAAGTCTGAAGTTCTATGAAGATAGACCTTTAGGCATTCTACTGGACATAGAGATGCATCTTCTTTCAGAGGGCAGATTCTCCAGGGACCCCACATGTTGGTGGGTAACTCATTCTTGGCGAGAAACGTAGGATCCGGAAACAGGTTCAGTTCTCCCCCATCCAGGAACTGAACACGACCTGCCTCTCTCGAGAGGGCTACAATCTCACTAACCCTGGCCCCGGACGCGAGTGCAAATAGGAAAATAACTTTTTGTGTCAAATCCTTTAACGCACACTCTTCATTGCTCAACAGAGAAGCAAAATGAAGAACTTTGTCTAAAGACCATGAAATGGGCTTTGGAGGTGCTGAAGGTCTGAGCCTAGCGCAGGCTTTCGGAACTTTATTAAAGAACTCGTTACCTAGGTCGACCTGGAAGGCATATAGAATGGGTCTTGTCAAAGCAGACTTACACGCTTAAATCGTGTTAGCTGCCAATCCTTGACCATGGAGGTGGATGAAGAAAGATAAGCAGAAGTCTGTCGAGATCTCCTGCGGATTCTTCGCCTTGACAAAGGCCACCCATTTTCTCCAAGATGACTCATATTGCCTTCTAGTAGATTTGCAATTATATTCCTCTAGGAAGTCTATGCTGGCTTTCGAAATCCCGAAACGCTTTCTCACCGCTAGGGAGAGAAAATCATGAGCTGCAGGGTCCGGGTTTTCTGTAATGAAGCGCAGACAGTCGACTTCTGGACTCGCTGGGTCAGAACTGGATCTGGTAGTGGTGCAAACTTCAGCTGTAGTTCCAATGCCAGGGGGAACCACACGCTGTTCGGCCACTTGTGGGCTACTATTGCCGCTACCCCCTTGAAGGATCTCAGTTTGTTGAGGACCCTCAACAGAAGGTTGTGAGGAGGGAACAGATAAATCCTGGACCCTCTGTTCCAGTTGAGGGACATCACGTCCACTGCTTCCGCTAAGGGGTCCTCGTACGGGGACACGTACAGGGGCAACTTCTTGTTGTCTTTCGTCGCAAAGAGGTCTATCTGCAGTTCTGGGACTTGATTCAGAATGAAGGAGAATGATCCTGCGTCTAAGGAACATTCCAACTCTATCGGTGTGAACCTGGATAGAGCGTCCGCTGTCACATTGCGGACTCCTTGAAGGTGAACTGCCGACAGGTACCACTTCTTCTTTTCCGCTAATCGGAAGATGGCCAACATCACCTGGTTGAGAGGTGGTGACCTCGATCCTTATCGATTCAAGCATCTCACAACTACCTCGCTGTCCATCACCAACCTTATGTGGATCGAGTGACGCGGGGAAACTTTCTTTAAGGTAAGGAGCACTGCCATAGCTTCTAGAAAGTTTATGTGAAAGGTCTTGAATAGCTTGGACCAAGTCCCCTGGACTTTTTTCCGATGAGAGTGACCTCCCCATCCCTCCTTCGAGGCGTCTGAGTGAATTGTCACCGACGGGGGAGGTGGCTGAAGAAGAACCGTCTTCTTTAGATGTCTGGCTTGGGACCAAGGCCTGAGAAGAGTACGTAGCCGAAGCGGAACTGGTCTTCTCAGATCTCTTCGCACGTTTGATGCATAACTTCTCCAAACTCCGGTTGCATCCTTTAGCTGTGCTCTTAGCACTGAGTCTGTCACCGAAGAAAACTGGAGAGAGCTCAGTACCCTCTCCTGTTCGCGTCTTGTTATCCTTTCGGAATCTAGAAGTCTCTTGACAGAACCCGCTATCTCCTTCCTTTTCTTCGCCGGGATGGAGAAACGGTGTGACAAAAGGTCCCAGTGGATTCCCAGCCACTGGAACTTTTGAGATGGAGAAAGTCGAGACTTTTTTCTGTTGATCTTGAAACCTAGGTGCTCTAGGAACTGGATCACTTGACTGGAAGCTTGCAAGCATTCTGTCTCGGATGCTGCCTACACCAGCCAGTCGTCCAGGTAGGCTACTACCTGAATTCCCTTTAGGCGTAATTGTTTGAGAGCTACGCTCGCAAGCTTCGTCAAAATCCTTGGGGCTATGATTAGCCCGAATGGCATGGCTCTGAAGGCGTATAGTCTTCGTTGTAGCCTGAACCCTAGGTAGGGGGAGAGTCGACGGTTGATTGGAATGTGCCAATAGGCGTCTGACAAGTCTATAGAGACGGAATATGCCCTCTTGGGCAGTAAGGTCCTTATGCGTTGCAGTGTTAGCATCTTGAATTTGCAATACACTATGAACTTGTTGAGTAGCGACAAGTCCAGAATGACTCTGAGCTTTTCCAAGTCTTTCTTGGGAACACAAAACAGCCTCCCTTGGAATTTGATGGACTTCACCTTTCGGATCACATTTTTCTCCAACAGTTCTTGAACGTACTCCTCCAGGACGGGGGTGGAGTGTTGGAAAACCCAAAGGCCCGGGGGTGGAGTGCTGTACCAGCTCCAGCCCAGTCCATTCTTGAGTAGGCTGTTGGCTCAGGGATCGAAGGTCCACCGATCCCGAAATTTCAGAGGTCTCCCTCCTACCGGTATCATCCCACTTGGACTGCCGTCCCGAGGTCTCGCCTCCCTGACCACGACTACCCCTGAATCCCCTTCCCCTTGAGGGGCGCCCAGATGATTCTCTGGCTGCCCCTCTAGGCTTTGCTCGAAAGGAAGTAGACTGCCCTTCGAACGATGGGGTGAATGCCGTGGACTGTGTCGACACGGCCTGGGGTACCCACTGTAAAGTGGTCGGGGTTTGTGCCACGATCTGAGGCACTGGAGGCAATGGCAATTGCAGTTGCTATCTAACAGGCTTGGCTGGCCAAGACGGTAGCCTAGTCTTCATAGTGTTCCTCTTTGGTTGAGGACCCTCATCCGGGGAAGACTTTCTTTTGATAGCCAGGCCCCACTTCTGGAGAAGGTTTCTATTCTCCAAGGCGGCCTTATCAACTACTTCTTTGACCAAATCGGTAGGGAAAAGGTCTTTGCCCCAAATGTTGGAGGAGATTAGTTTCCTTGGCTCGTGCCTCACCGTAGCCGAGGTGAACACGAACTCCCTACAAGCTCTCCTCGCCTTGACGAAGCCATAAAGGTCCTTCGTCACTGTGGCCAGATGAGTCTTGGCCACCACCATGAACATTTCATGGACCTTGGGGTCACTTGCCATCGTCTCAAGAGTAGTCTGAAGAGTCATTGAGGCAGCCAGTCTTTCTTTTGTCTCGAACTCTCTCAGCAAGAGAAAGTCAGACAGCTTAGGGAGGTCCTCGCCGAACTGATGTCCGGCGATATCAGCCTCCAACTTCCCAACTGAGAACGTAAGATGGACGTCCTTCCAGTCTTTGTGGTCCATAGGTAGGGCCAGCGACAAGGGTTTACACTCCTCCAGGGAGGGGCAAGGCTTGTCGGCCTCGACTGCTTTTAGTACAGCTGCAAACCCTTTCTGTAAAAAGGGGAAGGCTCTAGCAGGAGAGGACACAAAGGAAGGGAGCTTCTTGCTCAATGCAGCTGCCTTTGAGTTAGAGAAGCCCCTATCTTTCAACGAGGATGAAAGCAGAGCTTGAGCCTTAGTATGGTCCATCACTATGACCTCCTTCGGCTCTGTCTCCTCCTTTGAAGCTGGTTCCTTCCTCAGCCAGACACATGGTTTAGCATCTGAGCACAAAGGAAGGTCTTTCACATTGAACCTCTTCTGGGGCCAATGTGATTCTGCAAGGCTCTGCATCCGCAGTTCCATTGCAGCCGCCTTCTCCTGATTCTCCTTCAGCATCTGTTGGATCATTCCAACAATGGAGGAGAGGGCCTGTCCCAGCTCTACTGGGAGACCGGCCGATGTTGAGGGAATAGGCTCCGGGATCTGAACCGGAGTAGCCGACACCTCGTCGACCTCTTCCTCTACAACGTCTGGGGCTTGAACTTCACCCTGGGCTTCTGCCAGGGGGTCTTCCTTCAGACGCTCATCCACGACAGACATCCTGTCATCTAACTGGATGTCTTGCATAGCGACCGAGACTTCAGCATCCACCTGGATCTGAACTTGGGGGATCTCCTCTTGATGCTGGGGAATCGCTGCATCAGCTGATGCCTTAGGGAAAAGATATGCCCTCATCATCTCACTTGGAAGATAAGGGCCAGAGGTGTTCTTTTGGAAGCCCCTTACCCAGGTACGAAGCTTCTCCCTTGCTATATCCCTTGATTCCGCCGTCCTAGGGGAATCAAAGGCCTCAGTAATCAGGTTAGTGCACACAGTACATACCTGAGGGTCCCAATACTGGAGATCATCCTTGGAGACAGCGCATGCTGCGTGTCTCCTACAAAACTCATGTCCGCAGAGGTTCTTGCTGCGGACGTTGCAGAAAACACTTCCGCACTTCGGAGGGTCCTTCTGTAAAGAGAAGAAATTTCCATGAGTATCAAGTGAACTATGTATCACTGGGTATGCATAGTATAGCATAACAATTCATAAAGGAAAGACAAACACTTTTGTTTCCCTCACAACCCATTGTTGCAGCCTTTCAGATGAA